>NW_006399794.1:2211206-2212681 GCF_000299155.1 Elephantulus edwardii
TTTCCTCAGCTTCAGCTTGAACTTGCATATGGGTAATTGGTGGTCTGTTCCACAATCAGCCCCTGGCCTAGTTTTCACAGCTGATATTGAGCTTCTCCAGCGGTCTATTCCTGTGTGATTTATGGTCTCTGAAAACTCGCTAGAAGGTCACTTATGAGTCGATAGTGATTTGACAGTCCCAGAAACAATAACCACCTCAATTTGTAAGTCATACTCAGTCTGGCTTCTTGGGTAGTTCTTAAAGAATTGTGCTGAAAATATTAATAAGATTAATAATCAACTTTTAACTGTATTATAGTCTATTGCTGTTATTTGGGGCCATTGAGTCTAACTCTAAGTCATAGCTACCTCATGTGGAACAACTGATCGACACCTCATCTATCCTGGCCATCCTCACTATCTTGACTCTGCTTAAGCCTGTTGTTGCAGTCATTGTGTCAATCAGTCTTGTTGCAGGTATTCTTCTTTGCTGATCCCCCACCTTTCCCAGAATAATGTTCTTTTTTTTCCAGCATAATGTTCTTAATCCAAGGACTGGGCCCTCCTGATAATATGACCCAAGTACGTGAAACAAAGTCTCACCATTTTTGCTTCTTCCTAAGTGCTTCTAGCACTCTGGCTGTACTTCTTCCAAGATAGATTAGTGTGTTCTTCTGGCAGTCTGTGGCATGTTTAATATTCTTTATCAACGCCACAATTCAAAGGCATCAACTCTTCTTCAATATTCCTTATTCACTGTTTAACTTTCACATACATATGAACCAGATGAAAACGTCATGGCCTTGATCAAGTGCACCTTATTTATCAACAACCTGCTTTATGCAGATGACACACCTTACTTGCTGAAACTGAGGAGGGCCTGAAGCATTTGTTGCAGAGGGACAAGGATTGAAGTTTGCAAGGATGACAGAAGAGGAATTGATGCCTTTGAGTTGTGGTGCTGAAGAAGAGTACTGAACATACAATGGACTGCAAGAGAACAGGTCTGATCTTGAGTGGGTGAAGCTACTCCTTGGAGGCAAGGATTTTGGGACTCTGTCTCACATACTTTATGCATGTAGCCTGGAGGGACAAATCTTTGGAGAAAAACTTGGAAGGGCCGAGGGACAGTGCAGGAGAGGAAGACCCCAGATAAGATGGATTGGTGCTGTAACTGGGCTAATTAGGGCAGGTGTATAAAAGAGTGAGAATGGCTCAGGATAGAGCAAGCTATTATGCATAGGGTCTCTAGGAGTTGCAGGAAATGTGATGGCATGTAACAACATCCTTGCTTTGTAACACTTTAAGCTCTAAGTATTACAACTTTCACCTTGAGAAATGCTTAGTGAGTTCTTCCTTTTTTAATTCTCCAATTCTATGTCTCTGCACATTCTGTTATAATGCTTTATTTTGTCTTTTCAAGCTGTCATTTGAAATCTTCTGTTCAGCTCTTGTATTTCTGCATCTCTTTCCTTTGTTTTGGCTACTTTATGCTC
>NW_006399794.1:2213518-2222077 GCF_000299155.1 Elephantulus edwardii
ATTCCTGGCATAGTATATACCATGTGATTTTCTGATTAATAGTGGCCAAAGCCAGTCTATCTGATCTCAATAATGCCTACAATGTTCATGTTCATGAGTTCAATTTCTGTTTTCACAATTTCTAGTTTTTGAACATTCATGCTTCATACATTCCATGTTCAACTACTAAAGGATGTATACAGCTGTTTCCTCTCATTTTGATTGACTTCCATGCTGGATTCTACCTCTAAGACTATACTTATACTATAGTATAAGTTGTACTATAACTATCCATGTTCCTCTATTGTTCATAAGGTTTTCAGTGACCTGCTATTTCAGAAGTGGATTGCCAGTCCTGTTTCATAGTCTTTCTTAATCTGGGAAGTCTTTTAAGAGAAGATGATGGGAGTATGCAGAATCATTGTGCCAAAAAGAATTGGCTAACACTGAAATACTTCAGGAAGTAGCATATGATCAAGACCAAGGTAATGAACAAGGAATAAAGGAAAAAGTTCAAGCTTCACTGAAGGTACAGGGGGAAAAAAGCCCCAGGAATAGATGGGAAACCAACTGACAAGTTCCAAGTGATAGGTCTGGGCATGCTCACCAATCTATTCTACAAAATTTGGAGGACAGCCGTCTGGCCAACTGACTGGAAGAGATCTATACTTGTTCTCATTCTAAAGAAAAGTGATCAAATAGAAGATGGAAATCATCAGACAATATCATGTTGTTTTTCTGTCACTTGTGACTCACAGTGACCCTATGATGAGTATAATAGCTCTGAACCCTGTCCTATTCTGGGCCAGTCTCACTAACTCCAACGCAATTAGCCTCATTGCCCCAAATACCATTTCAATCCATCTTATCTGGGGTCTTCCTCTCCTGCACCGTCCCTCCACCCTTCTAAGCATCATGTCCTTCTCCAAGGACTGGTCCCTCCTGGGACCAAAGTATGTGAGACAGAACTTAAAAATCCTTGCTTCCAAGGAGAAACTTGGTTTCACCCTCTCCAAGGCAGACTTATTTCTTCTTCTGGTAGTACATGGTATGTTCAACACTCTTCTCCAGCACCCTAACTGAAAAGCATTAATTCTTCTGTCATCCTTGGTCATTGTCCTATGCAAGCAAAATAGTGCTGAAGAGCATTAAAAACCAACGAGAACAGAGATGTTAAACCTGGATTTAAAAGCAGCGAGGGATATCATTACTGATGTTAAATGGATCCTTACTGAAAGCAAAGAATATCAGAAAAATGTCTATTTGTGCTTTATTGACTATGCAAATACGTTTGATGTTGTGTATCATAATAAAATATGGCTAACATTGAGAAGAATGGGTGTCCCAGAACACTTAATTGTGCTTATGTGAAACCTATACTTAGATCAAGAGGCTGTTGTATAAACAGAGCAAGGGAAAATTGCATGGTTTAAAATTAGGAAAGGTGTGTGTCAGGATTGTATTCTTTCTCCACACCTATTCAATCTGTATGCTGAGCAAATTATTTGAGAGACTGGACTTTATGAAAAAGAATATGTCATTAGGATTGGAGGAAGACTCTTCAATAACCTTTGTTATGCAGATAGCACAATCCTGCTTGTTGAAAGTGAGGAAGACTTGAAGCTCTAGCTGCAGAAGATAAAAGACTACAAGCCTTCAATATGGATTGCATCTCAATGTTAAGAAGACAAAGATTTTTACCACTGTACCGATAAGCAATATCATGATATGTAGAGAAAGGATTGAAACTGTCAAAGACTTCATCTTACTTGGATCTACAATCAATACACATAGTACCAGCAGTCCAGGGATAAGGATAGATACTGCACTGGGAAAGTATTCAGTGAAATAGGTTTCCAAATTATTGAGGAAGAATAATGTTAGTTTTAGGACTAAGGTATGCCTTATTCAGGCCATGGTCTTTTCAATTACTTGCTAATACTGCTGAGAGTTGGACAATGAATAAAGATGACAGAAGAAGAATTGATACCTTTGACCTGTGACGTTGGAGAAGAGTGCTGAATATCCCATGGACTGCCAAAAGAACAAACAGACTTGTCTTTTTTTTTTCTTTTTTTCTTTTTTCCAGACTTGGCTTGATGAAAGTACAGCCAGAGTGTTCTTTGGAGGCAAAGATGATAAAGCTTTGTCTCACATACTTGGGGCATGTTGCCAGGAGAGACTATTCATTGGAGAGGGGCATCATGCTTGGGAAATTGAAGGGATGGTGAAAGAGAGAAAGACCTGCAAACAGATGGATTAACACAGTAACTGCAGCGATAGGCTCAAATGTGTCTAAGCTTGTGAGGATAGCACAAAATAGGATGTGTTTAGATCTGTTGTTCATAGAATCATTATGAGTTGTATTCAGCTCAATGGCACCTGACAACAACAACAGCAATATCCCACTTTAAAAAGATTCTTCCCAGCACATTTACCCAATGCAGCATGTTTTTTGATTTCTTGATGGCTGCTACCATGGACATTGGTTGTTGTTGTTGTTGTTGATTGCCTTCGAGTCGAGTATGACTCAATAGCGACCCTATGAACAAAAGGCCAAAAGTCCTTCTACAACTATTGACATTTATCAAAGTTCATAGTGTCCGATGAAACCTTTGACTATTTCAATCTTCATCTAGCATGATATTGCTTATTGATTAAGTTGTAAGGATTTTTGTTTTCTTGATGTTAAGCTGTAATTCATATTGAAGGCTGCATATAGTCTTTGATCTTTTTCAGTAAGTGCTTCAAGTCCTCTTTGCAAACAAGGTTGTGTCATCTACATAATACATGTTGCTAATGCATCTTCATTTCTGATACCACATTCTTCACATAGTTTAGCTTGTTTGATTACATGCTCAACATACATTCATTGGTGAAAGGATATGATTTAAACATATCTTTCCTGATTTTAAACCTTATAGTTTTACACTTTCCCCTTGTTTAGTTTAAATGATGGTTACTTGATTCTTGGACAAGTGTCTTATTAATTATGCAAGGATGAGGAGAGCCGTCTACTTTTTTCTCTCACTGTTCCTTAATACATGTTATTGTTGTTGTTAAGTGCCTTCGAGTCACAGGCGACTCATAGCGACCCTATGAAGGAGAGTCCTCGATGCTTGGGTGCCTTTCATCCTCTCTCCAGGTTCAGAGGGTTTCCGGAGGTAAGCTATTATGGAAGTGGATGCCACTCCTCCTTCCACGCTTGTTTAATTGGGGAGCTCCACCCCACTCTCAGTCTGCATTGGGTGGCCAACCATTAACGCATTTGACATATCCATGTCACAGTGTTCAGCCTCACAGCAACCACAAGTGACCGCGGGACGGCTGCCTTCAACAACACAACTCCCACGTACACAGCATCATGCTCTCTGGCCAAAGGATCACAGCCACCCTGGGTGGGGCAAACCTGGGCGATTACAGCCGTCTCCTCCCTCCTCTTCTTCTCCTTTTGGGCTTGAAGCCACTGCTGCCTTCAACTCAAGGCCAAGCGTGGCTTCCCTGGCTGCTGGAGGCAGAGTCTCCTTTCTCCAGAGACCACCACAACACAACACTCCTTAATACATAGCTGGTACATAATAATAGTAATATAATTTGCTGAGTGTTAGGTGCCAAACAGATCAAACTGCTTTATGTAGAAAAATCTTCACAATACCTCTAAAAGATAGACACCATTGTCTTTATCCTTCAAATAAAGAAATTAAGGCACAATGAGGTTTCCCATGAGCAGAGAGACTTTCAGTGCTTATTCCACTCTGGATTGCCTCTTCTAGCAGTCACATGATCTTTTGACTAATAATGTAAACAAACTCTGAGCAGAATTGGTGTGGAGCTACTTCTCTACAGAAGTGTTTAATTCCTGGCACTAGACCCTCTAGTGCTCAAAAGAGTTTAGTATATTCACAGCTACAAGACTTCAGAGTCATGTAACCTTACATCCCTGCATGGATATGTAGAGCACAGATCCCTCTCCCTCACAATAGCAACAAACCCACTCTTGTGGAGTTGATTTTTCATTCACAGGGATTCTCCAGGACAAAATAGAACTGCCCAAAGGGCTTTCAAGGGTTAAAAAGAATCTTTATGGAAGGAAATGGCCTCATCTTTCTGCCACAAAATGTAACACAGCAAGCTAAACACCACTGTTGTTGAGTCAATTCCAACACATGGAAATCCTCCATTGGCTTCAGAAGCTGTAAATCTATGCGGGAGAAGCTTTCCTATCTTGGCTGGCTGGTGGAGTCATACCATCAAGATTTTGGTTATCATTTCAACATGTAATGCACTATGCCACCAAGGCACTTTTAATGCAACTCTCTCAAAACTTTCATTTTCATTAAGTTAGAACTGCCTTATATCTGACTCTCCAGCCATTTTTTTTTTTGAGGCTGTAAATTCCATGGGAGGAGAAGACCTATCATTCTCCTTTGGGGGGCCTGGTGGACTTGAACCACTGGAGAGGCATCACTTTTAAGTTAGAAATACAAGTCCTTATGGACTATACCACCAGTGCTTCCATAACAATCACATTCATCAAATGAAACTTTAATGTCAATTGGAATTTTGGTAACTGGAACAAAAGGCACAGTGAATTTGATAATAAGACAGTTCTCCACAGAGGATGCCAATAGGTGCTCTTGAATTTCTTTTAAAAATTGTAATAATAATATTTATGTCCACAGTGAGACATAAACTTTGATGTTATTGTTATATTGCCATAGCAAATTTATCTTGACTCTTACAGAATCAGAAATCTAGAAATTGGTGGAATAGAAACTTAAACCCAAGCAGTCTGGCTCTCAAGCCTGTGGTGAAAAGTACTTTGATTCTATCCAGCTGCATCTTTGAGAACACCCATGGGAAACCCTGTGAAGGGAACTTTTTATTCTGCAAATACACTGGGTTATCATGAGTTAAAATAACCTTAATGGTAGTTGTTTGGTTTTGGTTTTTGTAAGTAATTATTAAATGCTGATTGATTGGATGAATAGATAAATGATAAGAGGCTTTTGTTATATACTCATACTTAGCAATCAGGATTCAGCTCTGGTGAAGATTGAATGCTTTCCTTCTAATAATATCTTCTTTCTTTTATCTTGAAACACTGAACAATCTTATTATTTATAGTGAGATTAATATATCTCATCAACACAACATTCATCCTGACCAATGTTCTTTTAAAGGTATTTGACTAAATTAGAGCTTTCTGATCTCATTAAAATGGAAAAATTTGGTTAGTTTGATTTAGCAATTTTGAATCCTGTGTGTTTAAAATGACAGTACTATAGATCAAATGAAACTTTAATCACAATTGGAATTTTCAATAACTGAAACAAAAGATGTAGTCAGTTTGAAAAGAAAAGTTCTCTGCAGAGCATACTCACAGGTATTTTTAACTTTTCAATATTGTAATAATAAAACAACATATTGTTACTGTTAGGTGCTGTCGAGTCAAGTGCAAATCATAGTGACTCAAAGAACAACTAATATGAACCCTGTCCTATCCTGTGCCATCATCATAATCTCTGATAGACTTGAGCCTTTTGCTCAACCTATTGCTGCAGGTACCATGTCAATTTACCTCATTGGAGATCCTCTTCTTGTTTGTTTACCCTCCACTTTCCAAGCATAAATAACTTCTGATAACATGTCTAAAGTATAAAAGATGACAAGGAGCACTCTGGATGCATCTCTTCTCAGACATATGTTTATTCTTTTGGCAGTCCAGTACTTTTCTCCTACACCACAGGTCAAAGACATCAATTCTTCTTCTATTATCCTTATTCATTGTCCTGCTCTAAGATGCATAGGAAGCAAGTTATTGAAAAGACCATGGCCTGAATCAGGTGCATCTTAGTCTTCAAACTGACATTGCTCTTCAGTATTTTGAAGCGGTCTCTGACAGCAGACATGCCTTAGCAACGTGTCTCCTGATCTTCTGACTGCTGATACCAGGTGTATTGATTGTGGATAAAGGTATTGATTGTGGATAAAGGAAGATGAAATCATTCACAGTTTCAATTCCTTTCTCCATCTATCATGATGTTGCTTATTGATCTGGTAATAAGGACCTTTGTTTTCTTGATATAGAGATGTAATCTATATTGAAGACTGTAGTCTTTGGTTCTCTGGAGCATGCTTTTCAGATTGTCCTCACTTTCAGCAAACAAATTTGTGTCATCTGCATAAAGCAGCTTGTTGATGAGTCTTGCCCCCTCTTCTTCCAATTCTCATGCCACATTCCTTTTCATAGACTCTGACTTCATGTCATTTGCTCAGCATCTAGAACATCTAGTTTAAATATACAAATAAAAAAATAGAATAAAAGTGACATATAGCAACCACTTATTACAACTCTTTCAATTTTTACATTGCCCGTACAATTATTATATCTCGTAATTACAGTATACATACACATTTTTGTTCCATCTAGTTGGAACCAACTTATAGCTGATTCTCCAGCAGGTTTCAGAGGCAGAAAACTGCACAGCAGGAGATGTCACATCCTTCTCCCTAAGAGCAACTGGTGCATTTGAATTCCCTGCTTTTGAGGAAGCAGCACAATCCTTTACTGTCAGGGAGCTCTGGTGACCTAGTGGTAAAAAGCTGCACTGCAATACCACAGAAAGGCATGTGATTTGAATCCATCAGCTGCTCTGTCATTGAAGGATGGACAGTGTCCTCCTCTCATGAGATTAAACTGACTCTGAAATTTCACTGGAGGGTCAGCTATGGTTCAGTTCTGAATAGATAGCACCTAACAACAACACATATTTAATTTTTTCTTACTGTTTTAACCCAAAGGCATCCTGGTGGTACAGTGCATTATGTGTTCAACTACTAATGATAAAGTTGGTAATTTGAATCTACTGGCCATCTGTAGGAGAAAGATGGACACTATCCTCCCATATACAGAGTTCTGGTGACTTGTTAGATGCTGTTGAATCAAGTACAACCCATAATGACGCTGTGAACAACAACAGATCTAAACCCTGTTCTATCCTATGCCATCCTCATACTCCCTGACACGCTAGAGCCCATTGTAGCAGTCACTGTCTCAATCCACCTGGTTGAGGGTCTTCCTCTCCTTTGCTGACTCTGCCTTTCCAAGCATCATGTCTCTCTCCAAGGAATACTCTCTCTTAGCAATATGCCTGAAGTATGTGTGATGAAGTTTTATCATCTTTGCCTCCAAGGAGTATTCTGGCTGCACTTTCTTAGAACCATATTTGTTCTTTTGGGATTCCATGGGATGTTCAGTACTCTTCTCCAACATCACAGCTCAAAGGCTCAAAGTTGTCTTCTGTCAACCTTATTAATTTTCCAACTCTCAGATGCATAACAAGTGACTGAAAATATAATGGCCTGAATCAGATGCACCTTAGTCCTCAAACTGACATCATTACTCCTCAATAATTTGAAAAGTTCCTTCACTGAAGATTTTCCCAGTGCAATATGTCTCCTGAGAATGTACATCCCAACGATGTTGATTATGGATTCAAGTAAGATGAAATTGGTGAAAATTTCAATCTCTTCCCTATCATGATGCTGCCTAGTAGTCCAGTGGTAAGAATTTTTGTTTCCTTGATAATGAGATACAATCCATTTTGAAAACTGTAGTTTTTGATATTCTGCAACAAGTGCTTCAAGTCTTCCTCACTTTCAGCAAACAAGGTTGTGACATCTACATAATGCAGGTTATTGATGAGTCTTCCTTTGATCTTGATGCCACATTCTTCTTCATGGAGTCCAGCTTTTCAAATAATTTACTCTGCAGAGAGAGCAGTTGGCCTACTGTACAGAAAGCCATGCTCCCAAGCCAAAAATGGGTGACTGTACTCCGTGGCCATCAGGCCTGCCTTTAATTGTGTTTGGTGAAACATTCTTCTAGGTCGTGTAACCCGGGTATGTCCACTTGCTGTACATAGGTCACCTGTGGTTGCTGTGAAGCCGAACACAGTGACACTGATGAGTCAAATGCGAGAAGGTTACCCATGGTTTATAGTGTTTAGTGGAGCTCCTTGATTAAAACAAGCTTGGAAGCAGGAGTGGCATCCACTTCCATAATAGCTTGCCTTTGGAAACCCTATGTATGAACCTGGAGAAAGGACGAAAGTTATACAAGTGTCCAGGACTTTTGTTTATGGGGTCGCTAGGAGTCATCTGCGTCCTGACGGCACTTAACAACAAACACCACCTGTTGAATAGTTATGGAGAATGAATACAACCTTTACACACTCTCATCTTCATTTTATACCATGTAATGTTCCCTTCCTCTGTTTGCACAAGAGCTCCTTGGTCTAGGTATAGGTTTTCATGAGTACAATTTATAGTACTCTGGGATTCCCATTCTTCTCAATGTTAACCATAACTTTTTAAGATCCATAGAGTCAAATACATTCTTCCTCTGGTATACTTTATTTTCTGCCTAGATAAATCTGACGTCAGTGATATCCCCAGTGCCATGTTGTTGTTGTTATGTGCCATCGAGTCCCTTGCGACTCATAGCGACCCTATGTACAAGAGCTCTAAACGGTCTTCTATCCTGTGCCAACCTAGCCATCTCAAACGCACTTATTC
>NW_006399794.1:2223168-2239266 GCF_000299155.1 Elephantulus edwardii
TCAATTGGTATGCCATAGCCCTTTCTAAATCCCTCTTGAACTTCTGGCAGTTCCCTATCTTTATGCTGTTCTAACCATTTTTGAGTGATCTTCAGAAGTATTTTGCTTGCATGTGATATTAATGATATTGTTTGATAGTTTCCACATTCTGTTGGATCATCTTTCTTGCAAATGCACCTCAGCTATGGACTTTGTCCAATCCATTGGTCAGACAGCTGTCCTCCAAATTTCCTTGTACACATCCAGAGCTGAGTCTCTTAACTGAAAAGTCAAATGCGATCCCATCAATTCCTGCGACTTTATTTTTTTGCCACTGCCTTCAGTGGTGCAGCTTCAACTTCCTCCTTAAGTATCATTGGCTGTGCTCATATGATACTTCCTGAAATTTTTCAGTGTCAGTTATTTTTGGTACTGTGACTTTGGGTATTTCCTACTTCTTCTTTTGATGCTTCCTGAGTCATTCAACATATTGTCCTTAGCATCTTTCAGCATTGCAGTTGAAGGCTTAAATTTGTTTTTCCATTCTCTTAGCTTGAGAAATGGAGAGCTAGCGCTTCCCTTTTTAATCTTCAATTCCATCTCTCTTGACATTCCATTATAATATTTTGCTTTGTCTTCTCTAGCATTTTTTGAAATCTTCTGTTCAGTTCTATTAGTTCAGCATGTTACCACTTTGTTTGGCTTCTTGACGTTCTAGTGCAGTTATCAGAGTCCCTTCTGACATCCACTTGAGGGTTTTCTCTTCTTTTTCTCCTCTGGTTTTGTAATTACCTTTTGCTCTCTTGATAGATTATATCCTTGATGTCATTCACAATTCATCTGGTCTTTGATCATTAGTGTTTATTGCTCCAAACCTGTTCTTGAGAGGAATTTTAATTTCAGGTGGAGTAGATTAAAGATCATAGTTTGGCTCTCATGGACTTGCTTACATTTTCTTTGGCATCAATTTGAACTTGCACATGAATAATTGATAGTCTGGTCTACTATCTGCTTCTGGTCTAGCTTTGACTGCTGATATTGAGTTTCTCCAATGAGTTCTTCCATAGATATAGTCAGTGATTGCTATGCAGTCCATCAGGTGAGGTCCTTGTGTAAAGTCACTGTTTGTATTTTTTTAAAAAAGATACTTACAATGAATCATTGAAAATTAAAAATTCAATAATTTTATTTCCAGCCTCATTTCTGTCATCATGTCCATATTTTTTTACTAGTATTCCTTTTTCATTGTTTCCAGTTTTTACATTCCAGTCACCAGTTATCATTAACACATCTTGATTGCATGTTTCATCATTTTCAGACTGCAAAAGTTGGTAAAAATATTCAGCTTCTTTCTCTTTGGTCAGATTTAGGAGCATATATTTGAATAATAGTTGTATTAACAGGTTTTCCTTGTTTATGTATGGATAATATCCTATCACTCATAACATTATACTTTAGGATAAAACTTGAAATTTACTTTTTGACTATGAATGCAATACTATTCTTTTTCTGTTTTTTATTCCCAGCATAGTTTATCATATGATTGTCTGATTCAAAGTGGCCAAAGCTAGACCATTTCATCTCACTAATCCCTAAAATGTTTGTTGATGTTCACACATTCCATTTCATTTTCACAATTTATAGTTTTCAAACATCCAAGCTTCATACATTCAAGCATCATATTTTTTATTTGATTAACAGTCAGTTAGGGGCTGGGACCTTTTGTTTGAAGCAATTGGGATCCAGAAGGTGGGTTTTGTTGTGTTTTTTTTTTTGTGGTGGATTTTTTTTTTTTACTAGCAGTTGGGATCTCTTGTTTAAACCAATTTTAGACCTGGATTTGCTATTAGAGGTACAAACTAAATTGTCAGTTTGTAGTATTGGGGAATACATTGTTTTACTTGGTACAGCACTTGTCTGTTAGTTTGCTGTACTGAGATAATTTGTGAGTTGCTGTGATGCTGAAAGCTATGACACAAGGGTTACCCATGGTGGAAAGGTTTTAGTAGAACTTCCAGATTAAGACAGTGTAGGAAATAGAATTGACCATCCACTTCTTAAAGACAGGCCTCTGAAAACTTTATAAACAAGAGAGGAACGTGGATAGTTATAGTATGAACAGTGGAACATCTGGTGACTTAGTGGTAAGAAACTGCTATCAACCTAAAAGTGTATGGTTTGATTCTACCAGGTTCTCTGTGGGAGAACGGACAGTTTCCTCCTATGCAATTTACTGTCTCTGAAAATTGGCTGGAGGTTCAGCTATAAATTGGTTCTGACTTGACAATACTTACCAACAACAACATCTTTTCATATATATTTACAGTCTCAGAATCCTGTGGAATGTTGTCGTGAGTCACAATTGATTCAATGGCAGTGCGTTTTGTTTTGTTTTGTTATTATAGCACAAGGAGCCCTGATTCCATTGTGGTAAGAGCACTCAGCTTCTAACTGAGAAGTCTGTGGCTTAGATCCACTAGCCTCCCCACAGCAGAAAAATGTGGCTGTCTGCTTCAACTTTAAAGACTTACCACCTTGGAAATCTGCCTTACAGGGTCACTTCAAGTCTGAATTTACTTAACAGTGATATATATTATATATTTTGTTGTTGTTATGTGTCATTAAATTGCCTGCAAATCATAACGACCCTGAGTACAATAACTCTGAACACTGCCTACCCTATTCTGAGCCAGTCTCACTGACTTGAGCACACCTAATCCTATTGCCTTAATTACTGTGTCAATTAATTTCCTCCTTGATTTTCCTCTCCTGCACTGTCCTGCCACCCTTCCAAGCATAAGGTCCTTCTCCAAGGACTGGTCCCTCTTTGCCACATGCCCAAAGTATTTGAAACAGAGCTTCAAAATCCTTACCTCCAAGGAGAAACTATGTACAACAGAGCACTTAAAATAGACTAGTAGATATGGCCACTGAGGCTGGACCCTCAAATATGGAAACACAAAGGAGGAGGAACAGTTGTAAGCAGACACTGGTGACTGAACATGTGAGAAGCATGAATGTAGAAAAACTGGACATTATTTAGAAAGAAATGGAATGCATACATATTGAAATTCTAGGTATTGACAAAATGAGATGGGTTGGCATGGGAAATTTTGAATCAGACAATCATATGATCTACTATGCCAGAGAAGAAAATGTGAGGAGGAAAGGGATTGCTTTCATAGTTAAAAAAGTAATTTCTAAATTAATCTTTAAATATAAACAAGATAAAAACCATACACATACAAGGAAGTCAAATGAATACCACTATCATTGAAATATATTCCCTAACAACCAGAGCTAAAGAGGAGGAAATAGAATTTTGCAGTCAGAAATTGATCGACCATGCAATCAAAATGTACTAATAATAATAGATGACTAGAATGCAAAAGTTGGGAACAGGGAAGAAGGATATGTAGTCAGAAAACATGGACTTGGTCACAGAAATAAGACTGGAGATAGAATGATAGAATTTTGTACAATGATTTATTCATTGCAAATACTTTTTATAAGAAACAAACTCAGACTATACACATGGATTTCACCTTATGGTATGCACAGGAATCAGACTGATTACATCTGTGGAAAGAATCACTGGAGAAGCTCAGAATCAGCTGTGAAAAGTAGGTCAAGTGCTGACTATGGAACATACCATTAAGTACTCATATGGAAGTTCAACCTAAAGCTAAAGGGTTAAATCAAATCCACAAGAACCAACATTTGACTTGGAGTCTATCTCACCTAAATTTCAAAACAATCTCAAGAACAGATTTGAGGCCTTGAATACCAATGAGCAAAGACCAGATGTGCTGTGGGAGGATAACAGGAATATCATCCACGAAGAATGTGAAAGGTTGTTACATAGAGGAGAAAAAAAAGACTGAGACAGATGTCAGAAGAGACTCTGGATGTTTCACTAGAGTGCTGAGAAGCCAAAACAAAGGGAAGAAATCAAGAAGTTAAGGAGCTGAACAGAATATTTCAAAGAGCATCTTGGGAAAACAAAGCAAAGTATTATAATGAAATGTGCAAAGAGCTGGTGTCAGAAAATAAAAAAAAACAAATTCACTTGGCATTTGTTAAATTGAAGGAACTGAAAAACAAATTCAAGTTTGTTTTTTTTTCTTTTTTATTTCAAATTCAAGTTTTAAGTTGCAAGACTTAAGGATGATATGGCAGAATATTGAATGATCTAGGATGCAATAAAAGAAGATGGAAGGAGTACATAGACACTATATCAAAAATAATTGGCTGACATAGAAGAAATTAATGAAACAACATATGATTAAGAGGCAATAGTGATGAAGGAGGAAGTTCATGCTACTCTGAAGGAACTGACAAAAAAACAAAGCCCCAGGGTATTATATATAATATACATAATTGGTAAAATTTCTTAAACTACAGTTGATAGTTACATAGTCAAAACACTATCATTTAATTCCTCAAGTTCATGTTCTTGGACATGTGTGTAGACACTTCTTATATCTCCTCTTTTGTTTACATCTTAAAAATCACTCAGATGAATAGACCTGCTACCTAATGAGTTTATGATATAGTTATTAACAGTTTTATTTTACTTGGATCCTTAATCAACACTCATGATAGCAGCAGCCAAGAAATCAAAAGACTTGGTTCATTAGAAAAATCAGATGTTAAGGAACTTCCTAGAGTGCTAAAGAATATTAGTTTAAAGATTAAGGTGCCCTTGATCAGAGCTTAGTATTTTCACTTGGTTCATAGACATGTGAAAGTTGGACAAAAAATAAGGATAACTGAAGGAGAACTGATTCTTTAAATTGTGGGTGTGGAGACGAGTATTGAATACCTCAAAGAACTGATGAAAGAACAAACAAGTCTGTCTTGGAGGAAATGAAACCAAGGTGATTTTTAGAGGTAGGGACAGTGAAACATTGTCCCATATCCATTGAACGGGTGTCAGGAGGGTCCAGACATTGGAAGAAGATATTATGCTGGGAAAGAGTGAAAGAGAGGGAGTCAGTGAGAGAGGGAGATCCTCAGTAAGATGAATTGACACAGTAACTAACAATGGGTTCAAGCATGTCAGAGATGTTGAGGGTGGTACAAAGCATAGGACAAAGTTCAGATCTGTTGTTCATAAGGCTGTTATGAGTCATAATTTACCTGATGGCACCTAATAACAATAACAACTATGGTATTATGTTGATATTGTTATTAGGTGCCATTGAGTTGAGTACAACTCATCAGTGTCATACAAATGGGTATAACTCATCGAGACCCTATGAACAACTAATCTGAACCTTGTCCTTTCTTTTTTTTTCTATAATTATATTTTATTAATTTTCATAAACATTTACAGATATTTTGGGTTTCCATTCATTCATTGTTGCACTATTCTCTCTACCCTCCTCCCAGTTTGTTCTTGTCCAAATGCCACAGTGCTTGTCAAAGCCAGTTCTGATTAATCTTCTTTGTCAGTGTGTCCTTTGCCATTCCCTATCACTCCTCCCTGAGAGAGACTTCACCCTGAGCCATAAGGAAAAGGGGATGGTGTATTCTCTTAGCTACTTCCTGCTGAAAAGGGACGCTGTGGGTTTCAGGGTGAAGAGCTTCTCTCACTACTCTAAAGGGCCCCTTTGGCAGTAGGAAACACATAGACTATTATGGAGATTGATTTTGGAATTTAGATGCACTCTTATTGATTGTGCTTGGCCGTACATGTTCATATCCTTGAAGATGTATCATGGGGGTGTTGCAACCTAGAAGACACAAATTTGACTAATAAGTTATAAGTACATGAGTCAAAAATTATGGAAAAGTAAAAGAAAGGATTCTTTCATTGTTTTACAAACCCTCCCCCAGGTCCCCTCCACCATGTAGCCCTCGCTCTAGACTCCTGTGATGACAGAAATACCTAGTTATATATCTCTTAAACAGTTTTCTGCCTCCTCTGTTTCAGTGCAGTATACATTATTGAACCCATCTTACTCAGTGTCTCCCCAACCCCAAGGACAGTCCCATTCTACAACAGTGGCATCATGTAATATTTGTCCTTTTGTGACTGGGATATTTCACTCAGCATAATGTTCTCCAGAGTCAACCATTTTGAATAATATTGCATGAGTTCCTTGTTTTTTAATGCAGCATAGTATTCTTGTGCCATCCTCACAATCTCTCACACACTTGATCCCATTGCTGCAGTCACTGTGTCAACCCACCTGATTTAGGGTCTTCCTCTCTTGCACTGTCTCTCCAATTTCCCAAGCATGATGTCAATCTCCAAGGAATAGCATTTACAAATAACATAGTAGGTTAAAGAAAACCAATGACTTCACTACACTGAAGAAGAGTCAGGTTGTTTGTATGGGGTTTTGTTTGTTTTGGTAGTAAAATCTGTTGGTTTTGTATTGGTTCCAAATCATACTGATTCTCCTTCAAGGTTCCAAGACTGTAAATTGCACAGGAGGAGACTGATCATTTTCCTTCTGCAGAGGCACTGGTAGATTTAAACAGCTGGAGGTGCTTAGACTCGCTGTGAACTACACCACTAGTGCTCCCTAGTAGTTGATAGGATACGCAGGAATAAGACTTTACTGTCATTTACATAAGTGCAAATAATTTGTGTTTGGCAGCTAACCTAAAGGCTGGCAGTTTGAATCCACCCAACAATCCTACGAGGAATGATCTGGCAGTTTGCTTCTTGAAAGAGTATGGACAAGAAAACTATGAAGCAGTTATTCATGTAACATATGAGGTCACCATGTGTTGAAATTCACTCAGTGACAATGACGGAGGGAGGTGTCTTTCACATGAGCAAGAGATATGAAACCAAGATTAGGTTAGACCCAATTTTCTTGAAACCTAAATGTACTCTTAGGGAGCTTTGGTGGCCCAGTCTGTAGGATGTTGTGCTGCTCACCAAAGGCTGTACCTCTCTATCTGAATTCACCAGTGGCTCTGTGGGAGAAAGATGGACAATCTCCTTCCATGCAACTTACAGTGATGAAAAACTAATTCAGGGTCAGCAGTGAGTTGGTTCCAAATTGTGCAGTTTGTTCTCATTTACTAGGGTTGACAGGATAAGTTACAAGTCACCAAGGAATCAAATTGCAAAAGCCAAAGATAATGGAGTATGATTCAAGTTTAACCAATTTCTAACATGTAATTGTTTGGGGTTTGGTAGGTTTTGTTTCTTTTTTACTGGAGGACCTGTGCATTATCTTCTTTTTGATGAGTAATATCAGGTTACCAATTTTACCTCTGGACTTTTGCTACCAGGAAACTAGTCTCAGCTGTGTTTAAACCTGTTGAAGTCATTGTGTGTCAGTTCATCTTATTGAAGGCTTTCCTTTCTCTCTGACCCTTCGTGCTTCCCAACATGATGTCTCTCTCCAAGAATTAGTTTCTCCTGATAATGAACCCACATTGTATGAGACAATCTCATCATCCTTGCTTTTAAGGAGCATTCTTACTGCAGATCTTCAAAGACAGATTTTTTTTTTTTGTTCTGGTGACAGTATATTCAATACTCTTCACCAACACAATTCAAAGACCAATTCTTTGGTCTTCTTTATGCATTGTCCAACGTTTACATGCACAGGAAACAATAGAAATGTATTTTTTTTTCCTCGAAACATATGTAGTTAATATCAAAGAAACTGGCTAACAATACTTCCTTCCTAAAGTGGTTTGGTACTTTCACCTCATGATAAATGCTCCTTTATGTCTGAGAGCTTTATCTATTTGAACATTTAAATAACCTGAAGGACTGATTAAGTTTTATTGAATTTAAAACATTTATATCCCTTGAGTAAGAAAACCAATATGAAAATAATCAATTCACCAGAAGAGACCATAGAACTAAGTTAACTTTCAAGGTCCTGGAAATACTGAATTTTAATGAAAATATCTCTTTAACAATGCCTGCAGTGGTTAAAATTTAATGCAACATTAAGAGTGAAGTATGGCTCTTGTAATGGTCTCTGCTCTTGCTTTGTGAAAGCAAAGGAAAGATTTATGCCACAAACAGGACTCTATATTCATGGAAATAGGAGGCTTAGTTTTTACATATCCCCAGCACATAAAAAACCCATTACTCTGCTTTATGTTGTTCAACGTATTTATTGGTTTGTAATAATAACCATGACCTCTGGAGACCGGACATTTGCTGGGAGCTAATGATCTGTCTGGGTTAGAGGCCCAGAGCGTCATCCTGAGACCATTAATCAGCCCACCAGCCCTTAACTTACATACAGCCCTCTTTTCTGGCACTCATCTTGACTTCAATTCATGGCCTCCAGGTCAGAGCATGAGATTTGGAATGCTTAACCTGTGCAGTGCCTTAGTTGAAAACCACAGCATACCACTAATTACACCATGTAAGCCAATGTCAGAAACTTGACACTGCCGAGGACATATCTTGGATGATATGGACTCTTCCAAGTCCCCGTCCTTGTATCTCACCGTTTGGAAGATCAGAATAAAGCATCTGTCCTCATTTGCTCAAGCCATTGAACAAGTATTTTCATATAAATGGATCTTATTAAATGGGAGTTGTGGGCTGGATTGTATCTCCCAAAAAGATAAGTTGAAGCCCTCACTTCTGCACTTGTGAATATGCTCTTGTTTGGAAATAGAGTTTTCTTTTTGTTATCAGTTAAGTTAAATAAGGATGTTACCAGAGTAGAGTGGATGCTGAACCTAATCCCCCCCCTTTTTAAAAAAAATATTGTATTTTATTGAAAGTTTTCACTGGAGCTTTACAAAGCAGTTTAGATTCCCTTTCAACAACAAAAGAAGAGGCAAAGATTGTCCATAGAAAGTAAGAGAGAGTCTTGGAGAAGAATGCTACAGTCATGACCCTGATTTAGATTTTTAATCCCCAGAACTGTGAGAAAATATATGTTTGTTCTTTTGAACTTCCTTATTTTTTGTGCTATGCAACCCTGAGAAACTAAATTTTATGAATAATTTAAAAACTAGGATAGACTTTGTATATAGGAGAAAAGGCACAAATGAGTTTGTCTTAGTTTCTTCGTGTTGTTGTTGGGATGTTCCATTGAGTCACCTGCTACTCATAGTGATCCTATGTACACACCCTGCTCTATCTTAAGCCAACCTCGTTGTCTCTGACACCCACCTTCACCACCCCAGTCCCTGAATCAATCTATCTCAACCAGGGTCTTCCTTTCTTGTGCTGTCCCTTCACCCTTTCAAACATGATGTCCCTCTCCAAGGACTAGTCCCACCTTGCAATATGTCCAAAGTATGTCAGGTAGAGCTTCAAAATCCTTGCCTCCAAGGAGTAGTCTAGTTTTACCCTCTCCAGGACAAACCTGTTTGTTCTCCTAGCTGTCCAGGGTATATTCAGTACTCTTCTTCAGCACCACAACTCAGAGGCATCAACTTTCCTTCTATCATTCTTAGTCATTGTCTAGCTTTAACAAGAAATTGCAAAGACCATGGCCTGGATCAGGCACACCTTAGTTTCTAGACTGACATCATTGCTTTTCAGTACTCTGGAATGGTCCCTGATGGCAGATTTTCCCAATGCAATTTGTCTTTTGATTTCCTGGCTACTGGTATCAAGAGTGTTGATTATGGAGTCAAGCAAGCAAGCTGTTAACATTCTCAATCTCTTCACTGTCTACTATGTTGCTACCAATAAGCTGAGTGGTGAGAATCTTTGTTTTCTTGATGTTGTGCTTCAATCCATACTGAAGGCTGCAATCCTCAACCTTCTGCAGCACACATTTCAGGTCCTCCTCAGTTTCAGCAAGCAAGGTTGTGTCATCTGTATAACATAGGTTGTTGATGAGTCTTCCTCCAATCTTGCTACTACATTCCTCTTCATAAAGTCAAACCTCCTGAATGACCTGTTCTGGATGTAGATTGAAAAGATAAGAAGATAAGATACATCCCTGACACACAGTGTTTTCCTGCTCTGTTCTGACTATTGCTTCCTGGTCCAAGTATATGTTTTGCATGAAAGCACTTAAGTGTTCTGGGATCCCCATTCTTCTCAAAGTGAGCCACAATTTTTTATGATCTGTACAGCCAAATGCCTTTGCATAGTCAATGAAATGCAGACATTTCTCTAATACTCCCTGATTCCAGCCAAGATCCATCTAACATTGAGTATAATGTCCCTAGTCATGGTCTCTTCTAAACTCAGCTTGTACATCTGACAGTTCTCTGCTGATGTACTATTCTAGTTGTTTTTGGATAATCTTCAGTAGGATCTTGCTTGCATGTGATATTGTTCAATAATTTCCATACTCTCTTGGGTTACTTTTATTTTGGAGTAGGAATAAATATAGATCTCTTACAGTCAGTTGGCTAGGTATTTGTCCTTAAGATTTTTTTGGCATAGTCTGGTAAATGCATCCAGGGCAACATCTGTGTGTTGAAGTAGATAGATTGGTATTCCATCAATTCCAGGGGCCTTGTTTGTTTTTTTTTTTTTTGCCACTTCCTTCAGAGATGCTTGAACTTCTTCCTTTATCACCATTACCTCTTGATTATATATTGTTTCATGAACTTCTTCTCTGTCAGCAATTCTTTCTGGTATAGTGACTCTGTGTACTCCTCCCATCTTCTTTCAATGCCTCCTGGGTCATTCAACATTCTGCCCTCATTATCCTTAAGTATTGAAACTCTAGACTAGAGCTTTTTCTTCAGTTCCCTCAGCTTAAGAAATGCTGAGTGAGTTCATCCCTTTTGATTTTCTGACTCCAGCTCATTGCATATTTCATTATAATACTTTGCTGTCTTCTCAAGCTGCCTGTTGAAATCTTCTGTTCAACTCCTTAACTTCTTGATTTCTTCCCTTTGTTTTGGCTTCTCAGCACTCTAGTGCAATATTCAGTCTCTTCTGACATCTATCTTGGTCTTTTCTTTCTCCTCTGTCTTTGTAATGGCTTTTTTTTGCATTTTACATGAATGATATTCTTAATATCCTCCCGCAGCTTATCTGCTCTTTCTTTATTAGTATTCAAGGCCTCAAACCTGTTCCTGACATGGGTTTGAAATTCTGGTGGTATATACTTAAGGTCAAACTTTGGTTCCTGTGGTTTTATTTTCTTTTGCTTCAATTCAAACTTGTGTATGAGTAGTTGTTGGTCTGTTCCACAATCGGCACCTGGCCTAGTTTTCACAGCTGTTCTTGAGCTTCTTTTGCAATTCCTCAAGCAGATATAGCCAATTTGACTCCTGTGTAGACCATCAGGTGAAGTGTATGTGTATAGTCACCATTTATGTTTCTTATAAAAGGAGTTTTAATGAATAGGTCATTGATTGTACAGAATTCTATCATTCTATCTCCAGCCTCATTTCTGTTACCAAGTCAATGCTTTCCGACTACTTATCCTTCTTTCCTGTCCCCGACTTTTGCATTCCACCTATCCATTATCATAAAGTTATCTTGGTTGCATGTTCAATTGATTTCTGCCTTCAAAAGTTGGTAGAAGTTATCTATTTCCTCCTCTTTGGCTCTCGTTGTTGGTGTATACATTTGAATAATAGTGGTATTAACAGATCTCCCTTGTATGTGTATGGATATTATCCTGTCACTCACAACATTGTATTTCAAGATAGAGCTAGAAATGGACTTTTTAAAACTATGATTTCAACCCCATTTTCCCTCATCTTTTCATTTCTAGTGTAGTATATCATATGATTATCCGATTCAAATTGTCCCATGCCAATCCACTTCGTCTCACCAATGCCTAGTATGTCAATATTTATGTGTTCTGGTTCTTCCTTAACAATCTCCAATTTTTTCTATGTTCATACTTCTCACATTCCATTTTCCAATCAGTACTGTCTATTGCAACTGTCCCTCCTTATTTGTGCTTCCTAGTAAGAAGTCTCTGCCTCTGGTGCCATATCTGCTAGTCTATTCTAAGTGTACTCTATTGCAGCCTGTTGTTTAGCGAATGAATGGCCAATCCTTCTCCCTAGTCTATCTTAATTTGGATGTTTGATTTTAGAGCAATATTTAACAAACAGGAATTTTGCCCAGAAAAGCAGATGAAAGACCTTTCCTAATATTCAGGTAAGGGATCAGTGTTGGTTCCACATGTCACTCCCTTGACATGTGTCTTTTTTCCACCCTACCCCTGCTCAACTAGCATCTATTTCATTTCCTCTCCTTGCCACTCCAATACCTCTTACCCCCTGCCCCTGGTTTGTTGGTTCAGGCCTCCATCCACTTCCTCTCCACTACCCTGTGATATTGGTGTTTCTGCATACCATGGGCAGGATGTATTCCTGATGACATCTTTTCTCTTGAAGTCTGTTGTCCTCCTTTGTCTCAGAAGTGGTGTGAGACAATGGGCACTAATGTGAGCAGTGTTTCTTTTGTCTACTGTGGAGTGACATGGCCAGAATCCTCAAACTCTCTTTTCTGTTCTCTTTGATGATTCAGTAGAATGACCTTGACTTCACTCTTGTCCTAGGTGAAGGTGATGTCTTGACAGGATCTTGTATCTTGCTGAATCCTTCTTCGCCCTCTAACCACTGGCCCTTGGGCCTAAGGCATATTGCAGTATAAAGGTGATAGACAGGGATGGGTAAGACTTTCCCCTGTCTAGGGGATTGGGCTGATCTCTCTGCAGGCACCCAGCACCAGTTCCCGTCATCTGGCTTGGGTTTGTCTCTCACCTGTGGGAAGCAAATTTTATCATAACAACAACAGTACAAGTAGGTAGCTTTAAAGACCAGAGATCTCCCCTGCCCAGTCCCTGTACACACACAGCTTACAAGGTGAAAAGTTCAGATTCAGGGTCTCAGAAAAGCTAGGCTCTTTCTGTGTGGTCTAGGGGAAGGCCCTTCCTTGTCCTATTCCTTCTGCATTCCTGGGAAGTTCTTGGCTCATAACAGGCCCTTATGTGGTATCTAGGTTCCTTTTGTGTATGTCTCTCTTATTTGCTGTTTTTATAAAATATCATTTAGAAGGGATTATTAGCTTTAGAATCCATACTACCTACTTAGCATAACAAAATAAAACCTTTTTTCCCCAATAAGGTCTTATCTGCTGGCACAGAGATTGGATTTCAACCTGACTTTCTGGAGGCTATACCTCAGCCTACAACAGCACCACTATCTGTTCTCTGTAAGTGTGTTTTGACTAACTCAACTCCAGAGCAGTTTATCTATTGACAGCATACCTCTAACTGCACTGCTTCTCTTCTCCTTCCCTGGACACAAACGCTGGGTAATTCAATGACACTTTCCCCCCTCTTATAGTGTTATGTTGGGCTGCTAACCTGGGATGCTACTGGTCAGTACTTCAAACTCACCAGTTGGATTTAGGAAAAAGATGAGGCAGGGCTCCTCCCATAAAGATTTCCAGCCTCAGAAGCCTGGTGGAGGGCTGCCATGAGTCAGAGCAGAGTTAGAGTAGAGCCAGGGTGCGGGCTTGGTTTTTCTCTCGAGGCTGTTCCCTCATTCCTTAGGGGACTTTTTGGTGCTCTCACTTGCTGAGATGTTTCTTGGCCCACTGGCCACATTTTCTTCTGAAAATTGTCACCTTTCCACAAGTACTTATCATATGACCTCTCCACTTGGCCTGTGTCATCTTCCTTTCTCATTTCTCACACCTCTCTCACTACTCCTGCTTGTTGCCACCTAGGACTGTTGATCAAGCTTTTTCCCCTTTTGGTTTTTTAAAAGAGTGTTGCTGTTGTTGTTAATCAAGTGACCTATGACTCATAGCAACCCTATGTACAATAGCTCTGAAGCCCACCCTGTCCTGAGCCAGTCTCACTGACTCCAATATACCTGCATCCATTGCCCTAGTTACTGTATCAATCCATCTCATTTGGGGTCTTCCTCTCCTGCCCTGTGCCTCCACACTTCTGAGCATGATGTCCTTTTCCAGGAACTGATCCATCCTGGCCACATACTCAAAGTATGAGATGGAGCTTCAAAATCCTAGCCTCTAAGGAGAAACTTGGTTTCATCCTCTCCAAGCCAGACATGTTTGTTTTCTTGGTGATCCATGATATGTTCGACTCTTTTCTAGCACCACAACTCAAAGACATTGATTCTTCTATCTGCCTTAGTCATTATCCAGCTCTCTGATGCATAGCAAGTAATTATGAAGACCATAGACTGGATCAGGTGCACCTTAGTGTCTAGACTGACATCATTGCTTCTCAGTACTCTGGAAAGGTCCCTGAGAGCAGATATACCTAATGCAATTCACCTTTGATTTCGTGACTGCTGGTTCCAAAAGGGTTGGGTGAGGAGCCGAGCAAGCTGTAACTGTTAACAACCTCAATCTCTTCTCTATTAGTCATGGTGCTACCAATTGGCCCAATGGTGAGAATCTTTCTCTTCTTGATGTTGAGCTTCAATCCATCTTGAAGACTGTAGTCCTCGACCTTCTGGAGCATATGTTTCAGGTCTTCCTCAGTTTCAGCAAGCAAGGTTGTGTCATCTGCATAATGTAAGTTGTTGATGAGTCTTCTTCCAATCCTGATGCCACATTCCTCCTCATAAAGTCCAGCCTCCTGAATGATCTGTGAACTGAGGTGTATTTTGCATATAGAGTAAATCCATTTTAGGTGTGTGGTCAATGCTGAAGAGTTGGAATCCATTTGGTGGAGAAGGGCTTGGTTGATGTCGTTTGACTAAGTTAGGAAGATTGCATTTTTGCAATTACCATCACCATCATGCTTTGGAGCACTTTACAATCCCACTAATAGTGTATTACCACCTTTCCACATCCTCTCCAACATTTATTATTGATGCCCTGCTAAACTTTCATCACTGCTACTGGGGTGAGATAGAATTTAATTGTGGTTTTGATTTGCACCTCTCTTACTGCCAGTGGTTTTGAGCATTTCTTCATGTGTCTGTTCGCCCTCTGAATGTCTTCCTCTATGAAAAGTTTTTCCATGTCTTTTGCCCATTTTGTAATTAGATTATCAGTTTTATTTTTCTTCTAGAGGCCCAGGAGTGTCCTGTAAACTTTTATTATGAGACCCTTGTCTGAGTTGGTATTGCCACATGTTTATTCCCAGTAGGTAGGTTTTCTTTCATTCTGTTGAAAAATGTTTTTGTTGAGCACAGAAATTTAATCTTTGGAAGGTCCCATTCATAAATTTTATCATCCTCAGATTGTGCATTTGGCTATATATGGCAGTCTCTTCATACCATAGAGTAGGCCTTCTAAGCTTGGTCCCAGTTTGTCTCTTATGAACTTCATGGTTTTGGGCTTTACTCCCAGGTCTCTGATCCACCTTCATTTGATTTTTGTGTATAATGTGAGATGTGGATTCTGTTTCAGCTTTCTGCAGGTGAAAGTCCAATTCTGGAATTTCAGATTTTGAAATATACTTCACTGGAAGGAATTCTGAGTTGGACATTAAGGTGGTCAAGACTTTGTCACTAACACCCTGCGTTACCTCAAATGAGTCAGTTCACCTTGTGCACTTATTTAATTTCTTACCTAAAACAGATAAACTGTAAGACTTTTCAGTTTTGTGATCTTTAGGAGACTGTCTGGGATAGACAAACAGCCCATATGTTGGTCACTCTGTGTCCTTAATCACAGAATGGTGGCTGCAAATCTTCTGTTCTTGCATCTGCAAATAGTCATTAACATATAGATTATGCAAGGTGTTTGGGACATGGTAGCAGATAAAACAGGCCCTGTTCTTTGGAGCACCAGTCAGCAGGGACACTGAAGAAGTCCCCAGTCTCCTTTCAAAGCCCTAAGATTTGAAAGAACGGATTCTAGAAGTGTCTGGGCAAAGGGAGAGGTAGGAGTGAAGCAAGAATGACTCTTAGTTTGGGAAGAAGCAGCAGAATCTTGAAGAGTCAAGCTGAAGGCTAAGTGGTGAAATATTGAATTGTAGAGGTTAGACCTTGACAGCTGTTCACAAACCAGGTCAATTGTCTTCCTGAAGGCACTTGACCCCATGTCCCCGGGCACTCTAAAACAGTGGACTAAGAAAAGTAAATCATACTAAAGTCTGTGATTCACTTGGGGAAGAGAAGAGCAGGCAATCATCTCTTGGATTAGGAGGTCAAATCTAAATTTGCATTTCTGCCAAAATCTGTGGCAGACAGCTTTGCATATATCAGAATCTCCTTTGTGGCATATTTTTAAAATTTTATTTTAATAATTTT
>NW_006399794.1:2239366-2240218 GCF_000299155.1 Elephantulus edwardii
AAAAAAAGACATCCTGGAGGTTCATGTGATTATATTTTGGAGGAACATTCTTCTAAATCGTACAGCACTCTTCTGTCATTTTGTTGTACTGAGGTAATCTGGGTTTGCTGTGATGCTGAACCCTGTGCCATTGAGGTGTCAAATGCCATAATGGTTGCCCATGGTAGACAATGTTTGGTGGAGCTCCCAGTTTAAGACAGGTTTGGAAGCAGGAGTGGCATCCACTTCCTAAACCACATGCCTCTGGAAACTCCATGAACTTGGAGAAATGATGATACAGAAAAGCTTCAGGCTCGACTTGATGACAGTCGATAATCACCACCTCTGAAGATCACCCTGATTGCACTTTTTCCAAGAAGGACTTGCTTGTTCTTTTGGTAGTCCATGAGATATTCACTCTCCAACAACACCTCAACTCAAAGGTGTAGGTTCTTCTTCAGTTATCCTCTTTTATTGTCCAATTTTCAGATACATAGGAAGCAATTGAAAAGACCGTAGAATGGATTAGATGCACTTTAGTCTTTAAACTGATTTTGCTGCTCTTTAGATTGCTACATATTTATATCTACATATATATCTCCTATATAATTTGTTTTCAATCAAATTATTACATGCAAATTACTACATTCAATTATTATATTAAAACTAGTTGCTTTTTTTAGGGTATATTCCCAGTAGTGGAATTGATGGGACAAATGGTATTTCTATTTGCAAATTTTTGAGAGAGTGCCATACTGCCTTCCAGAGTGGTTGCACCATTTTACACTCCCACCAACAGCAAATGAGGGTTCCGATTTCTCCACAATCTCACTGGCATTTGTTGTTTGCTGTTCTGTTAAATTTTGCTATTCT
>NW_006399794.1:2242373-2245662 GCF_000299155.1 Elephantulus edwardii
TCTTTAATGAATTTTATAGTCCTTGGTTTTAGTCCTACATCCATGATCCACCTTGAGTTGGTTTTTGTATATGGAGTGAGGTGTGGATCTTGCTTGAGTCTTCTGCAGATATTTTTCCAATTTTGCCAACACCATTTGTTGAAAAGGCTGTCGTTTCCCCACTTATGGTTTCATCTCCTTGTCAAAAATCAGTTGACCATACATAGATTATTTCTGGGTTATGGCTTATTTCTGGGTTTTCAATTCTATTCCATTGATCTATGTGTCTCTCATTGTACAAGTACCATGCTGTCTTAACCACCATGGCAGTGTAGTAGGATTTGAAATCAGGGAGTGAGATGCCACCTACCTTTTTCTATTTTTAAGGAGTGCTTTGCTTATTCGGGGCTTCTTTCCATTCCAAATGAAACTGGAGATTACCTTTTCCATCTCCTTGAAGAATGGGATTGGTATTTTTATTGGGATTGTGTTTAAAATGTAAATTGCCTTTGGTAGTATTGCCATTTTCACAATATTGAGTCTTCCTATCTATGAGCAAGGGATATTCTTCCATTTCTCCAGGTCTCTTTTTTGTTTCTTGTAGTACATATTTTTTTTAAAAGAAATCAATTTCAGAACCTCAGATTGAAAGGTATTGTGAATCCAGCTCCTCTCCTGAACCCCTTCCCAAAACAAAACAAAACAAAACAAAACAACACAAAACAAAACAAGACACCCTAACAAAACTCCCCAAAACCTTGATCACAGCAACAAAAAAATCTCTCATGGTGCTTTCCTTCAGTTCTCCTTGCAGCAGACAAAGGCTTTTATTCCATTTTTAGCCCAAATCAAGCAGCTGAGGTTGTAAATGGGAATGGGAGGAGAGTGCCCATTTTCTTCCAAAGACCCATTTGTGGATTTAAACTGCCTGAGATGTGTGGCCTTTGAATTAGCAGCGTAACTCAATGGACTACACCACCTGAGCTGCCCTACCTTATTTAGCCCATTAACTGCAATAGAGTATTCTGTTCCATGTGCCACCTTTGGAGAGGACTTTTTCAACCAAATTTTGTCCAAGAGAGAATATTTAAGATGGCTGGGAATTTATAAATCGTGTCCTATGAGGAGCAGGGACACAGCATGCAATATAGAGGTGACAGCTGCTGTCACACGAAGGACTGATTTTTCATTTTTCAAGTTAAGAAAAACTGCAGGGAACTAATTTTAGCTAGCATGACGGAGAACTTTTTAAATGATCAGAATAGCCCAGAAATGGAATGGGCCGCACCAGGAGGTCTTGATTTACAACCTGGGGGAGTTGTTTACTCAGAGGCTGGACTCCATGTGTGGGAATTATTATAGGAGAATTGCTACAGAAGAGAAAAATACTGGGATGGCACTGGATGCGGGGAAACTTCTAAGGTCCCTTCTAGGCATCTGAGCCTGCAACTTAAATTCTGAAATTCTGTGTGAGACTATCTTCAGTTAGTCACATTGTAGATCTTTTCTTGTTTCCAGGGCCAAGGTGGGGGTGGTTGAGTGGCTGGGATAGTGAGGGTGGGAGGGCTAGAGAATTGTCACTGGGAAGATAGTAGGCTGGTTAAGGGGACACTCTACAGGAAGGTGGTCTTAGCCTAATTTGCAGGTTTTCTTCTTTCTTTCTGCAATTAGTTGTGTGGAGAGATGTGCCCTATATGGTTCAATGAGCATATTGGTTCATAACTTTTCTCTTTGTCTGATGATCCTCTTTCTGTAAATCAGTCTTTGTTGCTAGCCCTGATGACATAGACTAGAAGATGTATAAAACTGTAATGATCAGTGGCTTAAATTAACCAGTGCCATCCAGACGTACTACTTTTATTCTGTCCCTGTTACTACATGGGTCAGGGGGTAGAAATTTGTTTTGCCCAGAGTTATCTCATTTTGTTTTGATTGCACCCCAGTTTCATAATCTGGACTTTATAATTTTATTTTCTCCCCCAACACATAATGCAATGTGCTAAAGACAGAGTTAGGCTGCCTGGAACCATGGCTGAATGGTCCAGACATATTTCCCTCAATTTTCATTATAACTACATCTGGAACACTGCAAAACATCCTTTATCATATATTGATATGGGATATGAAAGCAAAAATGCACTATACAAATATAAATTACTACTGTGGGTAATAGGCAGTTCTTGGGGGAAAGTTTATGTAGGATTTACGAGGACTTCACCAGTGGAACAGGGTTTTTTTATGATACGTCATTAGATGGATATCAAAACTCCACTAATGCTGAGTTGATTCTAACCTATGGAAACCCTAAAAGATAGGATAGAATTGCCTTATAGGGTTTCCAAGGCTGTAAGTTTTATGGAAGCAGACTTTCACATCTTCTCCCAAGGAACATCTAGTGCGTTGGACCTTTTGGTTACTAGCAAACAGCTCCAGCCACTGCACCACCAGGATTCTATTATATGAGTACAGTTATTTTTGTAAATTGGTATTATTTAAACTTTTTTGTAGCATGTTGTTTTTGTACATTGAACATGGTTTGTTTTAGATACCTGTCCATAGAGGCAGTTTTATCATCGATCATTTACTTTCTTACTAAAAACACTGCACACGATTTTGGTACACTTGGTCAAGTGGAAATATTTTCTTCTTCAAACTTCACCAAGTTGGCAACAGAAACATTTTTTTTTCCTGATTAAAAATCACAGCCTGAGCTTTATTGAGGCTTACATGCCTAGGAAAGTAGTCATTTGTAACTAAAGCATACCAAGTCACCAACAGTTACAGTTGAATCGTCTTAAAGGGTTGCTAGCAGCCACTGAGCTGACAACTCTGACTCATAGTGACCCTATGAACAGATCTGAACCTTGCCCTGTCCTGAACCATACTCACCATCTCTGATATGCTCCAGCCCATTGTTATAATCACTGCATCAGTCGACCTTGATAACAATCTTGTTCTGATCGTCTGTCTTTCCCAGCATATCTTCTTCTAAGGACTGGCTCCTCCAGACAATATTCCCAAAGTATATGATAGGAAACTTCTCCATCCTTACCTCTAAGGAGGGTTGGGTGGAATGTTGGCTGCTTTGTGATTTAAGCCTCTTGTTTAGTGTCAACAAGACATCCTGAGCCACTGACTGGGAAAAAGTATTTGGTAATAACATATCAGATAAAGGACTTATATCCAGAATTTATTAAATACTTGAGCACCAAAACAAGATAAAGGTAAATAATCCAATAGAAAAATGGGCACAGGATATGAACAGGCACTTCACCAAAGACGAAATTCAGATGGCTAACAAGCACATGAA
>NW_006399794.1:2248922-2257426 GCF_000299155.1 Elephantulus edwardii
TCTGTTAAATTTTGCTATTCTTACTGGGGTGAGATGATATCTCATAGTTGTTTTGATTTGCATCTCTCTTAGAGCTAGGGATTTTGAACATTTCTTTATGTATTTGTTCACTATTTGAATGTCTTCTTTTGTGAAGTGTCTGTTCATATCCTGTCTCCATTTTTCAACTGGGTTGTTTTCCTTTATCTTGTTGTGGTGTTCAAATATTTTATACATTCTAGATATAAGTCCTTATCTGACATGCCGTTACCAATTTTTTTTTCAGTCTGTGGCTTCCCTTTTTACCCTGTTGGAGAAGTTTTTGGATGCACATAGGGATTTTAATCTTAGAAGGTCCCATTTTTCTATTTTGTCCTCTCCCGGTTGTTAAGTTTTTCAGGATGCTTGGAAGACCATTTTTGTTATGGATTAGGGCTTCTAGAGTTCTTCCAAGCTTTTCTCTAATAAAGTTTCTAGTCCTTGGTTTTAGGCATAGTTCCTTGATCCACTTTGAGTTGGTTGTTATGTCTGGTGTGAGGTGAGGATTTTGCTAGAGTTTTCTACTGATAATTTTCCAATTTTGTTAATACCATTTCTTTAAAAGGCTGTCATTTTCCCACTTAATTAGTTTCATCTCCTTGTTTAAAATCAGTCAGTTGACCATAGGTGGATGGGCTGATGTCTGGGTTCTCAATTCTATTCCATTGATCTATGTGTCTGTCATTCTGTCCTTGTACCAGTACCATACTGTCTTGACCACCAAGAAACTAAGAGGGGCTAAATAATGTATATTGTAATGAAACAGATGAGGGAGAGAACTGTTTAGGAGGAATATATAATTAGTTATTATTGTCATGATAAGAGTCTCTACTGAAAAGTGCATACTGGAGTGGACTGGGAGTAAGGTTGTACAACAATAAAAGTTTGTTTTGGTTTTTTTTTTACTTTTCAAAGAGAAAAGTGAACTGGGAGGAGGGAGGAGGGGTGGGCAGGGAGGAAAGTGTTCAACAATGAATGAATGGAAATCCAAAGTCTCTGTAAACATTCATTAAAATAATAAAAATAAAGAAGGATGAATGGAGAGAGGAAATGCAGATAGGAGGTATAGAGAGCACATTATAATATGGAGATTGTATATATCAATATGTAACATGTATATGAATAATATTCATGTGTAACATATGACTGGACAACCAAATTGCTCCATAAATTTTCATTGTAAAAAGAAATCAATAAAATGTTTAAAACAAAAGCAAAACAAAACAAAAATCCAAAAGCCAAAACATTAGTTGCTGTGGATTCTGATCCTTTGAGTATCAGAGAAGAACTGCGCCTACTGAGATTGCAAGGTTAGCTTTTTAGAAATAGATCACCAGGCTTTTCTTCCAAGGAGCTTTCTAGTTTACTAGACAGGCAAACATTTGGTCAGCGACTGAATGAACTGTTTGTACCACCCAGAGATTAATTTAATATTAAGGCTTGTGTTTAGATATTACCATTTTTGTCTGACCACCTATTATGTACTTTAGAGTAATTTATTTTGTTTTCCCCATGAACCTGTATCTCCCTAGAGAATTCTGGTGATGGAATCCATAGTGAGTTAAACGAACACCCCCAAAACGATCTATCTCCAGCAGTTCAAATCTGCCAACAGCTCTGCAAGAGAAAAGTGGCTTGTTTTCTCCTGTTGTGATTTCCAGCCTCAGGAAAAAAATCCACTGTTCTTGTTGTGTACCATCAAGTCGGAACCAACCCACAGGTGATTGTCCTGTGGCTTTTCAGAGACTGTGAGTCACATAGGAGGAGATTGCCCATCTTTTCCTGTGCAGCAGCTAGTGGATTCAAACCATCTGCCTTTGGGTGAACAGTGCAACTCTTTTTTTTAAAAAAAATTTTATTTTATTATTTTGTGTGTGTGTTTACCATCAAATCGGATCTGACTGGTACAGGAGGAGATTCTCCCTCCTTCTCAAGCAGAACATCTGGTGGATTTGAACTGCTCACCTCAGGGATTGCAGTGCAGCTTCTTGCCACTAGGCCACCAGAGCTCCCTACCGTGCAACTTTTTACCCAACTAGGTGACCAGAGCCCTTTCCAATTCTTGTCAATTACTGACAAAAAAGGAAATAGAAAAAAATTAATCAAGATTCACTGTCAAATATAACTTAAGAAAGGATTTTTTTTTTTAAAAAAAAACAATCCTACCTCTTCTCATACAAGTAAGACTAAAACAAGGGACCAAAAGAGTTGCCTAAGTACTAACGTATGCTTGCTTCTCAATATTCATATTTAGCTGAAGACAGTGATCATAGCAGCCAGTATTTCCAAAGATAATTCCTTCTGTCAAAGTCTTAACACTACTTCATACTAGTTTGATAATGAGACCCTTCCAGATTTCAAAAGCAGAAGAAGACAAACAAGGAAGTCATTGTTATCCTGTATTAGGAGTTGCCATCCCTGAAATAATTTGCTGTCCAAGTAGCATAGAGCCTCCTTTGTCATCAGATCCATCTGTGCTAGAAATAAAAACATGCAGCTCAAAGATGAGTATTGGTTAGAGAGCCTAAGAGATAAGAAAGCTTCTCAGACACACTAAGGCCTCAAAAAAAGCAGTAATTTTAATCACAGTCAAGAGATTTTTCCTATCTCACAAGAACTCTTTACTCAGCAGTCCTAGTAGTTGCAGTGATTATTTGTCTTTAGCAAAAACAAAACAAAACAACCCAAGCTGTCACCGAGTTGATTCTGACTCACAGCAGCCCTGTAGGACAGAACAGAACTGCTCCTTGGGTTCCCAAAGTTGTAATGTTTATGGAGTGGGAGGAGGATGGACGATCTCCTCCCATGTGATTAGCTGCCTCTAAAAACCCACAGGAGGGCCAGCTCTAGGTTAGTTTAGACTCAATGGTACACAACAACGTTTATGGAAGCCAACTGCCACATCTTTCTCCTGAGAAACAACTCCTGGGTTCAGATTGCAAACCTATCTGAGTGTTTAACTACTACCCTACTAGGATTCCTTACAAATACCGCAGGAATGGACATGGAGAAGAAAGTCACTAATTATTCTGTAGAACACGAGCAGAGATCTTCAAGCAGTTCAGAAGCACAGTCAGCTTGCTCAGTGACACTGGTCCTCCAGGAAAACCAGAAGCCACATTGAACATACAAAAGAAGATCAGTCAGATCAGAGGATTATATTAACTCTTCACTCACAGCTAGCCATCTCTTTGCTCTTCAGAAGTAGATTTGGGTGAACAGCCTATGGCCCAAAAGAAGCAATCATAACTACAAGGGGATGAAGAGTCTATTTTGTAAAATGATACATGTGGTGATGAAATACATAGGATTGTTGACATTCTTAGGGACTGTAAACCTTACAGAAGACAATGATGAAAACTCAGGGATAATAACTATCACCTTTACTGAGAGTCTTTTCAGTCACTTGTTCTGTATCTGAGAGCTGGACAATGAAGAAGGATGACGGAAGAATTAATGCCTTTGAGTTATAGTGTTGGAGAAGTGTATTGAATATTCCATGGACTGCCAAAAGAACAAATAAATATGCCTTGGAGAAAGCACAGCCAGAGTGCTTTTTCGAGGTAAGGGTGGTGACGTTTTGACTCACATACTTCAGGTATGCTGTTGTTGTTAGGTACTGTTGAATCAAATATAATTTTGAAGTTCTGTCTGATACACTTTGGGCATATTACAAGAGGGAGCCAGTCCTTGGAGAAAGACATCATGCTTGGAAAGGTGGAGGAACAGATAAAGAGTGGAAGACCCTGGATGAAATGGATTAACTAAGTTACTGGGGTTATGGGGGTGGATGTGTAAGAGACAATGAGGTTGGGTCAAGATAGAGCAGGGATCAGAGCTGTTGTACATAAGGTTGCTGTAAGTTGTAAGCGAATCGATGGCACAAAACAACAACATTTAATAGCATTACATAAGTCTAGGTATATTGGGTGGTGGTGTTTTGTACTGTTGAGTTGGAACTGATCCATAGTTGGCCTCTAGCAATCTTTCAAGGCAGTTAACTGCATGGGAAGAGGCTGCCTATCTTTTCCCCTCAAGCAGGTGGTGGATTTGAACTGCTTGCCTTTAGGGTTGCAGCACAGCTTCTTACTACTAGGCCACCAAATATCCCTATATATTGGATAGGGAATCAAATTTGACTCTTCTGCATGAAAAACAAGCATGCCACCACTGAATTTCCTTTCATTCTATCACATGGCAGAAAAAAGTTAGCAGTGTAGTGTGGACTACCAGGAGGTCCAAGCTAAGTCAAAATGGCCTTCATTTAAGGGAGCTCTGGTGGCTTAGTTTTAAGGACCTGTGGTGTCAACCTGAAAGTATGTGGTTTTAATCCATCAGCTGCTTTGTGGGAGAAAGATGGGCAATTTCCTCCTGTGTAATTTACTGCCTCTGAAAACTGGCATGAGGGTCAGCTATAGGTCAGTTCCAGCTTGATGGTACATAATAACAACAACATGTACCTGGGCATGCTATGAAGTTTTGATCTCAATAAAGAGTGGATACAAGATGAAGGTAGTTGCTTCTGACCTCTACTAACTCCCCAAGGGTAACTTCCCATTCATGACATCCAGAGTACAAAACTAATCCCAAGAGGTCAGAAACAGACCCCCCACTTTTGAACTTCCATCATCTAATTTTAAGGAGTTGCACTGCCAACCGAAAGACTGGTTGGAATTCAACAGTTTCTCTAACGGAGAAAGGTGGACAATCTCCTTCCATGGTGTGTATAGGTTTTATAGCTACTGAAAACTCACTGGAGGGTCAAATATGGGTTGATTCTGGTTTGACAGCATTGAGTTTGAACTATCCCACCCAGGGCTTTCACCATTCTACTACTGAGTCCAAAATTCATTGAAATGGCCTCACAGACCTTATAGAGCCGTTTTCATGGTTATAAGATTTGCTAGGGAAGTAAACAAGTTATCATTCAGGCTGGCAACAGGGTACAATTCCTCAATCAGGACAGCTTCTCAAGTGTGTTTGTGAACTTCAGCCTCATGGCTTAGCTTAGTGTTACAAAGCTGTTTTAGTCCTGACAACTATGATGTCTCCCTCCCACTCCTCCAGCAAGCTTGAGTGAAGCCCCTTGGCTCTGGTTGCATGAGGCAGCAGTTTCAAGTCATTTGTGTCCCACATTGCTTTCTGGTTCTGCACTGTGGCCATTTTTTCTGGTCTGACAGTGCAGGAATCTCTGACCACATAGGTTGTGCATTACATTCTCTGCTTTCCCTTCTTTGCTAATAGTGAAATTTCTATATTGTCCTGCTAAACCCACTCATGTGAAACTTGGTGCGATGGGAAAACTGACCAATCTCATCACGAGTCATTTATACACACCTTATTTCATGTTCCCACCCAACCATGCGGTGAAAGTCAGAGCTAATGCCTAGAAAGCTGTCATGAGCAATGAACCCGTGACATCACAGCCTGTCTGGAATTTATTTGTATAAAAGTCTGAGGTAAGGTATTTATCTTAAATGGAGAGGATTTGAGGACAAAAATAAGACCTTGGATGAGCCCAGGATTGATGTGACTTTCTTGGATTGTTTATGAACCCACGCCTGGGTCTCTGGGAAGAGTGGAAACAATGTCTTCCACTTCCGTAGGCAGTCTTAGCTCATGATAAACACTAGCAAGGCCAGTCAGTTAGCTCAGCTTATGAGTGGGTGAGTGAGACTAATGTTGTTCTGGAGACTAGTCCTGGCACCGATATACATTGATAGAGAAGGAGCCATTGTCAGCTTGATTCCAGACCTTACTTTACAGGTACCTCAGGGCCTTGTCTGTGTCTTATCTCCTATAACAGTTACTCTTCACACACCTTAAATCCCACTTTCTGACCAGCTGTCTCGTGACCTTATCTCTACCCACTTAACCTGTTCTTTATCCACACAGAGTTCTTGGTCACAAGTCTGTCCTAGCCCACACGGTTTACCCTAGAAGCTCTTCCTTCTAGAGTATTAGTAATGTTTATTGTCTGAACTGCACCCATTCACACTCTGGAGTCCTTCACTTTCCCTCCTTTTCCTGGTTTTATCCAGTAAAACACTCACCCTGGATCAGTGGGACCTCTGCCTTCTTCTGCCTCTTGGGTGGTGATGCTGGAGGATAATCACACCACTACAGCCTGCTCCGCTATAGCTTGTCCAGCCTCAGCTGTGTAACTGTGGTTGTGCTCTCCTTCCCGTGTCTTCTCCCTCAGGAGCACGTGACTTGCTGTGAGACTTTATCTCACACACTTTGGGTATGTTGTCTGGAAAAGCCAATCCTTGAAAGGGACTTTGTGCTTAGAAAGATGGAAAGTTGGCAAAGGAACAGAAAATATCCTCAATGAAGTTGATGGACACAGTGGAGATTGTGAGGCTAGTGCGGGATTGGAGAGGGTTTCGAGCTGTTGTGCACAGGGTCCCTATGAATCAGAGCCAACCTGATTGTTCCTAACAAGAACCACACTTCTTAAGTTCCAGTACCATTCCCCAATGCTCACCCTTGGCATGAGAGTTTTCTTCCTCACCACATTGACTTTCTTGAGCTGTAGTTTTGTCTTTTCCATTTCCCTGAGTTCTCTTTTCAAATCATCTTGTAAAATCAATGGCCATTCTTGATTCTAGTATAAATTGACCTGTCAGATGCACTTGACACAGTTGACCCCTTATCTTCTTTTGATCAGCTTTTTTGCTTTTCTATCAACACTATATTCTATTGTGCTTCTTCCCAGGTTATTGACTACTCTGTCTCCATCTGCTTTCCAAGTCTTTCTCTTTTATTTCTACCTCTGCATGATTTAGTATCTCAAAGCTCAGTTCTTGGCCTCTTCTCTGCCCTTTCTTATCCACTGGGATGTCTCATTTGGTTTAATGCTTTAAATATCACTTAGAGGCTGATTGCTCTAAAATGTACATTTTCATTCTCGACATCTCTTTTTAAGTTCTGACTTTTAACCCATCTGTGGATGCCATGGTGGCACAGAGGTTGAAGTATTTGGATGCTAACCAAAAGGTTGGTAATTCCAACCCACTAGCTGCTCCACAGAAGAAAGATGTGGAAGCCTGTTTCTACAGAGGTTCGTAGCCTTGCAAACACTTGGGCATGGTCCTACTCTGTTCTATAGGGCTGCAATGAATCAAAATTGACTCAGTGGCAATGGGTTTTTGTGTTATTCCATCTGTCTACTTGGTATGCACCATTGAGTATCTAATAAACATTTCAAACTCAACATGTTTGACATATTTCTCCCTGCCAAACCATTCTTCCCTATAGCCTTCTCCGTTGTAGTTGCCCAAGTTAGTCATTCTAGATTTTCCTTTTTCACTTCTTCTTCAGATTTAATTCAACAAAAATATATCCTCAGTCTATTTATTTTTTCCAAGGTACCAGCATTTTTTGATGGTATCCTTGCTTTCATGCTCACTCTGCCTACATTTTTCATTGAGAGGGCACAGCGATCACTTGGAAACGTGAATACCATCACTTTCTTAATTAAAACATCTACTAGCTTCCCATAATGTGTTAAAGAAATTCTAAATTCTTTCCATCTACTTGCAAAGCTCCATTTGATTTGGTTAGTGTCTATTTTTTTATCTTGAGTTGTGTCTCTTTCTCCCTTGTCCATCTGTCTACTGTTCAGCTCCATCTTTACGCTTTAGCACTTTAATGAAGTTCTTGACAGCTGATTGGCTCAATGCAATACATCACTTGATTTTTTGACTGCTACTTTCCATCTCTGTTAAATGTGGATTGAGTAACATGAAATTGTTGACAGCTTCAAACATTTCTCCATTTATTTTTTGTTATTTATTTGTCCAGTGACTAGAATTTTAGTATTTTATGTCCAGTTATATATGAAGTTTACTGTATTTGATCTTCATCAGTAAGTGCTCCAAGGCTCCTTGTTTTCTGTAAGCAAGGTTAGAATATCTGTGTGTTGCAGGTTATTGATGAGTCTTCCTTCAATACTTCTCTATATAGTCAGGCTTCTTGGATTATCTGCTCCGCATGCAGATTGGTGAGTGACTCTAATGAGCTTCAATGGCACATCCTTATTACAACACCTTTTCTCTATTATATGTACAACACTTCTCACTGTAGGCTACTTTTCTTGTTTACTTGGCATTTGTCCCAACTGCACAGTTTGACACACTGTCCATGGAATGTTGACAGTTATATAGGGGCATCTGAAGCACAGGAGAATAGGCTGGAGACATCATCACCTGAAGCCTCATGCAACACTTCACCAAGCCCTGCTGATTTTACCTTTTAAGTATTCCTCTATTCCAACACTTTTCAAGGTTATTATTATCTCTTTTCAGTATTTCTCAACAAAACACACTATCTTATTGTATTTAATTACATTGTTGTTGTTGTTGTTATGTGCTGTCGAGTCGTTTCCGACTCATAGCGACCCTATGCACAACAGCCCTAAACCCTGCTCTAACCTGCGCCAACCGCACCGCCTCAGACACACCCATCCCGATTACCCCAGTCAC
>NW_006399794.1:2258545-2264582 GCF_000299155.1 Elephantulus edwardii
TGCTTGCATGTGAAATCAATGACACTGTTCTGTAGTTTCCACACTCAGTTGGGTCACCTTTCTTTGGAATGGGAACAAATATAGATCTCTTCCAGTCAGTTGGCCAAGTGGTTGTTCTCCAGATTTCTTGGCACAACTTGGTGAGCACATCCAGGGCAACATCTGTTATCTGAAATACTTATTAATAAATTTTCATTAGTGTTACGAAACAAAATATATATGAATGATTGAAAAACAGTGTGATTTGTAAACTTTCACTTTTTTAAAAAAGAAATTTTTTTGAAAGGACTCTTCCTTTTGTCTTGTCTTTTTATATCTTTGACCCATTGCAATATCTAAAACACTAGTACAGTTATACTACTTTCTGCTTATAACTCTAAAACAGTTCTATGAAAAGGTTTATCTGCAAGATAAAGTCACTTGCCATACAAATGCCTTCCTTTTCTTCATGATCTTCTTCATGATCTGCTTTTCTCTTTAAAAATATCCAACTGGTTACTTTTCCCCTACAAATACCTTGCTTTTCCTTCCCTCTCTCTGTTTTCCCTTGTGTTTCATCCTGCTTGACTCTCTGTCACTTAGAACCTGGGTAGCTTTGGTATGTTACTTATTTTAAGAACAATTTCCTTTTCTGTCTCAGTTCTCATTTTCTCAGAGTATATTCCAAGTCGTGGAATAGCTGGGTCATATGGAATTCTATGTCCAGCTTTTTGAGGAAGCGCCAAACTGCCTTCCAGAATGGCTATGTTGTTATTATGTGCTGTTGAGTCACCTGCGACTCATAGCGACCCTATGTATAACAGCCATAAACCCTGCTCTATCCTGTGCCAACATCACTGCCTCTGGCACATCTACCCCCATTGCCCCAGTCACTGAATCAATCCACCTCATAGAGGATCTTCCTCTCCTGTACTATCCCTCTACCCTCCCAAGCATGATGTCCCTCTCCAAGACTGGTTCCTCCTTTCAACATGTCCAAAGTATGTCAGACAAAGCTTCATAATCCTTCCCTCTTAGAAACAGCCTGGCTTCACCCACTCCAGGACAGACCTGTTCATTTTCTTAGAAGTCCATGGTATATGACCACAGCTCAAAGACATCAATTGTCCTTCTATCATCCCTAGTCATTGTCCAGCTCTCTGATGCATAACAAGTGATTGCAAAGATCATGGCATGTGTTGGGTGTAGCTTAGTCTCCAGAGTGGCATTGTTGCTCTTCAGTACTTTGGAGAGGTCTCTAACAGCAGACTTTCCCATTGCAATTCATTTTTTAATTTCCTGGCTGCTGATGCCAAGGGTGTTGATTATGGAGCCAAGCAAACTAAAGCTGTTAACAATCTCAATCTCTTCACCATCATCATGATGCTACCATTGACCCAGTGGTGAGAATCTTTGCTTTCTTTATATTGAGACTCAATCCATATTGAATTTTATAATCCCACCAACAATGTATAAGAGTTCCTTTCTTGCCACATCCTCTCCAACGTTTATTACTTACTGCCCTGTTAAAGTTTGCCACTGTTACTGAAGTGAGATGGTACCTCATTGTGGTTTTGATTTGCAACTCTCTTATTGCCAGTGATTTTGAACATTTCTTCATGTGTTTGTTTGCCATTTGAATATCTTTCTCTGTGAAAATTCTCTTCATGTCTTTTGCTCATTTTATAAGTGGATTATGATAGCAACATTATTCACCATTACAAGAATATGGAAACAGCCAAAATGTCCAACTACAAACGAATGGATTGAGAAATTATGGTACATTCACACAATGGAATACTATGCAGCACTGCAGAGTAATGATTTTGTAAATTATTACCTAACTTGGGAGGGACTGAAGAACAGTATGCAAGGTCAAATATTGTATAAAACCATTATTGTAGAATGGGTATAAGGATCGAAGAGGGGTGGGAGAGGGTGGAAGCAGAGGGGTGAGGATGTGCAGGGGTAGGAGGGATTAATCATGGGGTTGTACAATTTGATGGGTGGAGGGGTAAGGGAAATGGAAAGAATTTGCTCTTGAAAACAATGTATTTGAATTTTGTAAATAAACTAGTAGAAAATGAAAAAATTGAACAAGTTCCTATTTCTTAATTATCATAATTCTTCCTAAGGACAGTATGAAGTCAAATGATTAGAATATTGAATGTAGAGTAGGTGTTCTGCAAATGTATAATTTTTAAAAATCAACAATATTGCTATTGACAACAATAACACTAACAAAACAGTGCCATTTATGTGAGCTTTTGAGTGGTTAATTGATATGCATGCTTGAGGTAAAATAGTAAAAAATTCGAATAATAAAAATTCAAAAAGTCAAGCTTTGATTCTGTTAGAGATATTTTCAAGGATGAGGTAGTCACAGCACCCCCTCTCCTACCCTGCCAGAAAAGCTTGAGACTTGTATTTCTCCAACCTCAGGAGTCTCAAATTTCCAAGAACAAGGCAGGCACTTGTTTCTTACCCGGCTCTAAGACTTGTCCTTAGCTGTGCACTTAGTGAAATGCTAGTTGGGGTTGCTCAACATGTTTTGGGATTGGAAACGAAACCGCTCTGGAGTTCTTCCTGAGTCTTTCCTGCAGACTTGCTAAACAGCCAGGCTTCAAAGACATGTTGGAGCCTTCTCGAGGTGGCCTGTGGGCACAAGATTTTCCATAGCAATAGTGTAACTTGTTGTTGTATGATGTCAATTAGAACTTACTCATAGCTGACCTTCCAGCTCCACTGTCCTTCCTACCTGGTGGATTTGAAATTCCTGTCTTTTGGGAGGCAGCACAATTTATTCACAAGGCTACTAGAACTCCCCCAGCATAGGTAGAACTTGGCAAGTTCAAAGTACATTGGCATTGGTTATCATTGCAGTGGGATTTAGGAATGTCATAGGATATACTGGACTGAAAGATGAAGCAGAGTAATGTATTTATTCTGATCTTCAAGGGTGTGGTGGAAATTATAAGGAAAAAGCCTTTGGTGATAGTGAGGCAGTGTAGCCCGAAGTAGCTCCTCAGGAACAAAAAGCAGGATTGTTGTGCGTGCTGGCTGAATCTCTGTCAGAATCAGAATGAGATCTGGATCTCCTGGTGATGTTTTTAATCTGTTCTTAACATTTAGCTGTTCTGAGCTCTGTGCACATCAGATAATCTGACAGTTTGTCTAATTAATTTACTTAGAGGTATTAAAACCATGCCAATAAATACTTACTGAATACCTGCCATATGCTAGATACTGTGTTACATGCTATGACAAATCCCAAGATGAATCATAAACCCTGCCTGAGACAAACTCAGTCTGGTGGGAATTATAAAATACTCAGACCAACAACTGAAGTAAAGGGTGGAAAATTACGACCATTTAAGGCAGGGATACACAAAGTGCAAAGAGAGTTCAGAGAAGGAAGGTAAACTGGCAAAAGATATGGAGTCAATATTTAGTTTTGGTGAAACTGTGTACACACATACATCATTACAACAAGTTCTTTATGTACATCTCAGTGCCATCAATTACATTCAAGTTGACAAAAGTTCTTGCCATCCTTCTTTAAATTTTCCAACATTGACATAGACTTATTGTTCCCTAAGTGTCTCATATTACCTTTCAAGTTTTTGTTGTCAGTTTGGTTCCTTATAGATAATTTTTATTTAAAAAATACAAAGCTCAGTTGTATTTGAGCATGCCATGCTTTACTTACTGTTATTACTAGGTACTGTTGAGTTACTTTCAACACATAACAACCCCCTATGACGTAGCAGAGCTGTTCCATAGGATGTTTAGAAGTGGATCACGATGCCTTTCTTCCGAGAGAAACAGAGTGAGTTTGAACTTCCCAACTTTTGGTTGTGTTGTTGTAGCTGATTGCCTTCGAGTCAAGCATGACTCATAGTGACCCTATGAACAAAAGGCCTAAAGTCTTTCTATTACTATTGACATGTATCTAAGTTCATAGAGTTTCTGAAGGCATGTTGTTTAGGAAGTGGATGCCACTCCTGCTTCCAAAACTTTTGGATAACAGCCAAGAATTTGACTATTGTGTGAGAAAGTCTTCTTACGTTATTTACTAAGGTAAGCTAATTTTTGGTTCAAAGAAGACTTCAGGAGATAGTTTTGGTTTAAAATTTTAAATTTTAAGATTATTACAGGGTGATAATGTTTTTCAAAGAGTTCACCCAGCCTCAATAGCTCTGAAAGTCTGGTTTCCATGGAATAAATTTTAGAGCAAGAAGCAGTTGAACTGAATTGGAACAATCAAAGAGGAAGAAAAGTTAGGGTAGATCTTAGAGGATCTGAAATGTTTGAGTAAGAAGTTGATTTTTAGACAGATAAGATTTCACTGGGAAAACATCATGAAGACTGGAGCATTTTAGAAGAGATGGCGATAGAGTGAGGATGACACAGGATACGGCAATGTTCCTATCTCTTGTTCATAGGGTCACTATGAGTCATAGTCAACACAATGGTACATAACAACAGCAGCAGTAAAAATAGGGTATAGAATAGGCAAATGGATAAATAAATGGGTGAAATGTAGAAATAAATTGTTATTGTGCACCAGTGAGTAGAAATTGACCCTCCAGTGGGTGTTCAGAGGCAGCATCACATAGAATGACATCACCTATGTTATGAAGAGGACATGGTGGATTTAGAACAGTGTGCCTTTAGGCATGTACTGCTAGGCCACCAAAGAGACATTAGAACACTATAATGATAATTTAGGAAAGTGAAATGGAAAGGAGAAGGCAATACAGATAAATATTTTTAAGGGAAATGAACTATACTTGGAAAGGAGAATAAGGGTTAAAAGGTCTAGTGAAATAAAGATGAAGTTTCTAAGCTTAGGTGGCTTGCAAGAGTATGAAACCAACAAGATATACAGAAGGCAAAGCATGGTTAGAAATAAAGGGGAGTAATTAACTTTTGGATAGAAGGAGCTTGAAGTATTTATGGAATGCATGAACTGTTTATATTTGTCTATAAATCTAGTCAGTCAATCCGTTTCATTAGCATTAATATCCCTAGTGTTATGGCTTCTTCTAAACCCAGCTTGAACTTCCAGCAATTCTCTATAAATGTACTGTTCTAGCTATTTTAGGATAATCTTCAGCAATATTTTGTTTACATGTGAAATTAATGTTTGTTGTTTTTAAGTGCCATTGAGTCTCTTGCGACTCATTGCGACCCCATGTACAATAGCCCCAAAACCTGCTCTATCCTATGCCAACTTTATTGTCTCTGACACATCTACCCTCATTACCCAGTCACTGAATCAATCCATCTCATTGATGGTCTTCCTCTCTCTGTCCCTCCACCCTTCCAAGCATGATGCCCCTCTCCAAGGACAGGTCCCTCCTTGCAACATGGCCAAAGTATCTCAGACAGAATCTGAGAATCCTTGCCTCCAAGGAGCAGCCTGGTTTTACCCTCTTCAGGAAAAATCTGTTTGTTCTCCTGGCAGTCCATGATATTTTCAATGCAAGACTCCAGCACTACAGCTCAAAAGCAACAGTTATCTTTCTATCATCTCTAGTCATTGTCCAGTTCTCTGACATATAGCAAGCAATTGCAAAGACTATGGCCTGGGTCAGGCCCACTTTAGTCTCCAGACTGACATCATTGCTCTTCAGTACTCTGGGGCGGTCTCTGACAGCCGACTTTCCCAGTGCAATTCATCTTTTGTCTTCCTGACTGCTCGTACCAAGAGTATTGATTATGGAGCCAGGCAAACTGAAGCTGTTAACAATCTCAAGCTCTTCACCATCTGTCATAATGCTGCCAATTGGCCCAGTGGTGAGAATCTTTGTTTTCTTGATGTTGAGCTTCAATCCATATTGAAGGCTGTAGAGCAATGGTGTCTCTCTGGAGACTAAGGTGTATCTGATACAGGCCATGGTCTTTGCAATCACTTGATATGCTTCAGAGAGTTGGACAATGACTAGGGACGAGAGAAGGAGAAATGATGCCTTTGAGCTGTGGTGCTGGAGAAGAGTATTGACTGTACCATGGACTGCTAAGAAAACAAACAGAGTCATCCTGGAGAGGGTTA
>NW_006399794.1:2264682-2292150 GCF_000299155.1 Elephantulus edwardii
CAAGGATTCTGAGGCTTCGTCTGACATACTTTGGACATGTTGTAAGGAGGGACTGGTCCTTGGAGAGGGACATCATGCTTGGGAGAGTGGAGGGACAGCACAGGAGAGGAAGGCCCTCTATGAGGTGGATTGACTTAGTGACTGGGGTAATTGGGATGGGTGTATCAGAGACAGTGGGATTGGCACAGGACAGAGCAGAGTTTAATGTTGTTGTACATAGGGTCACTATGAGTCACAAACGACTCGACGGCACACAACAACAACAACAACAACAACAACAACAACAACAACAACAGTCCTTGTCCTTCTGCTGCAAGAGCTTTAGGTTCTCCTCAGTTTCAGCAAGCAGGATTGTATTATTTGCATAATACAGGTTGTTGATTAATCTTTCTCCAATCCTGACACCACATTCCTCCTTATACAGCCCAGCCTCCCAGATGATCTGTTCTGCATATAAATTGAAAGGTATGGAGATAGGACATATATCTGGAGTACACCCTTCCCGATTTTGAAACTTGCGGTGTTTCCTTGCTCTGTTCTCATGGCTGCCTCCTGGTCCAAGTATGTTGTTGTTATGTGCTGCCGAGTCACTTGCGACTCATAGCGACCCTATGTACAACAGCCCTAAACTGTGCTCTGTCCTTTGCCAATTGCACTGTCTCTGACTCTCCCATCCCGATTACCCCAGTCACTAAGTCAATCCACCTCATAGAGGGCCTTCCCCTCCTGCGCTGTCCCTCCACCATACCAAGCATGATGCCCTTCTCCAAGGACCAGTCTCTCCTTACAACATGTCCAAAGTATGTTAGACGGAGCCTCAGAATCCTTGCATCCAAGGAGCCACCCAGTTTAACCCTTTCCAGGACGAATCTGTTTGTTTTCCTAGCAGTCCGTGGTACTCTCAGTATAAATGGTGATAGTTATAGAAAGGCTTTAGGCTTTTTGTTCATAGGGTCACTATAAGTCATGTTCAACTCAGAGATAATCAACAACATCATTAATATCACATGCAAGCAAGATTCTGCTGAAAATTATTAAAAAATGATTAGAACAGTATATCAGCAGAGGACTGCCAGTTGTGCATGCAAGCAAGATTCTGCTGAAAATTATCCAAAAGTGATTGGAACAGTATATCAACAGAGAACTGCCAGTTGTACAGGCTGGGTTTAGAAGAGGTTGTGATACTAGAGGTATTACAGCTAATTTTAGATGAATCTTGCCTGAAAGTAGAGAGTACTAGAAGAATGTCTATCTGTGTTTCTTTGACTATACAAAGGCATTTGAAATAGGTTTCACAAAAGCACAATCAAATGTTTTGGAATTCCCATTCTTCTCAGATTCAACCACAGTTTGTTGTGATTCACACAGTCAAATGCCTTTGAGTTGAACATAGCTCATAGTAACCCTATGAACAAAAAGCCTAAAGCCTTTCTATAACTATTGCCATTTATCAAAGTTCATAGAGTTTTAGGAGGCATGTTATTTAGGAAGTGGATGCTGTTCAATAATTTCCACACTCTGCTGGGTCACCGTTCTTGGGCATGGGAACAAATATAGATCACTTCCAGTCAGTTGGCCAGATGGTTGTCCTCCAGAATTCTTGGCACAACTTAGTGATACTCTTCAATAACTTACATATTCTGTTGGATCACATTTATTGAGTATGGGACAAAATTTGAATCTCTTCTATTTAGTTGGCCAGGTAACTATCTTCCAAATTTCCTGGCACATACTGGCGTGCACACCAAGGCTGCATTTGTTAATTGAAGCATGTCAGTTGGTATCGCACCAATTCCTGGGGCCTTATTTTTTGCCAATACCTTCATTACCATTGGCTCTTGATCATATGCTACTTCCTGAAATGGTTCTATGTCATCAGTTCTTTTTTGGTACAGTGATCTGTGTATTTCCATGAGATTTACTGAAAGCAGAAAACCCAGAAATGTATATTTGTCTTTTGTTGATTACGTAGAGGCAGTTGACTAGATGGATCATAACGCATTATAGCTAGTATTGATAAGAATGGGAATCCCAGAATACTTAATTGCTTAAATGAAATCTATAGCAAGATCAAGAAACTGTTGTCCAAATAGAGTAAGAGAACACGGCATGGTTTAAAATAAAGAAAAATGTGGATTGGGGCTGTATCTTTTGTCCATAATTATTAAATCTGTATACTGAGCAAATCATTTGAGAAGTTGGACTTTTTTGAAGAGAATGTGGCATCAAGATCAGAGGAAGACTTATCAACAACCTGTGTTACTCAGATGACACAATCTTGCTTACTGAAAATTAAGAGGACTTGAAGCACTTGCTGCAGAAGATCAAAGACTACAGCCATAAATATAGTTTACATCTCAACATCAAGAGGACAAAAATCTTCACTACTGGAAGCAACATCATGATGGATGGAGACTGATAATATCAAAGATATTTTTTTTCTTACTTGGATACACAATCAATACCCCTGGAACCAGCAGTCAAGAAACCAAAAGATATATTGTACTGAGAAAGTCGGCTGTCTGGCACCTCTCATAAGTTCCAAAGAGCAATGATATCAGCTTAAAGACCAAGATGCACTTGATTCAAGCCATAGTGTTTTCAATCACTTGCTGTGCATCTGAGAGTTGGACAGTAAATAAGGATTACAGAAGAAGAATTGACTTCTCTGAATTGTGGTGTTAGAGAAGAGTACAGAATAGCCAATGGACTGCCAAAAGAACTAACAGCTATGCCTTAGAGAAAGTGCTCCCAGAGTTCTCCTTAGAGGCAAGGGTGGTGAAGCTTTATCTCACATAATTTGAGTATGTTGTTGTTAAGTGCTGTTGAGTGTAGTACAACCCATAGTGATCCTATAAACAACAGATCTGAACCCTGTCCTATCCTGTCTCTTCCTCACACTTCCTGACAAATTGGAGCCCATTGAGGCAGCCACTGGGTCAATCCACCTGTTCAAGGGTCTTTCTCTCTTTCATTGACCCTTTATCTTTCTGAGCATCATGTCCATCTCCAAAGAACTGCCATTCCTAGCAAAATGACTGAAGTATGTGAAATAACTCATTATCTTTGCCTCCAGAAAGAACTCTGACTACATTCTCTCCAAGACATTGTTTATTCTTTTGGCAGTCTCTGGGATGAGGGTCAGCATTCTTCTCCAAAACCATAGCTCACAGTAAAAATTCCTTTTCTGTCATCTTTATTCATTGTACAGCTTTCAGATGTATAGTAAGTGATCTGAAAGACCATGGACTGAATCAGATGCACCTTAGTCCTCAAACTGATATCATTACTCCTCAATAATTTGAAGAGATTCTTGACTATAGACTTTCCTAGTGTAACACATCTTTGGATTTCCTGACTGCTGATACCAAGGGTGTTAATTGTGGATCCAAGTAAGATGAAATATTGAAAGTTTCAATCCCTTTCTCCATCTATCACAATGTTACCTGTTGGTCCAATGGTAAGAATCTTTGTTTTCTTGACATTGACATCCAATCCATTTGAAGCAGTTGGATCTGGAAGGTGGATTGTTTTATTTAACTAACAAGTGTAACCTAGAATGAAGACTAATTTGCTATTAGCATTACAAAGTAAATTGTCAGTTTGTTGTGTTTGGGGAGAACATTGTTCTAATTAGTACAGCCCTTGTCTGTCAGTTTACTGTACTGGGATAACTTGTGGGTTGCTGTGATACTGAAAGCTATGCCATTGGTGTGCCAAATGCCAAGATGGTTACCCATGATGGACAGGTTTTAACAGAGCTCCCAGATTAAGACAGACTAGGAAGCAGGCTTGACTATCCACTTCTTAAATAATAGGCCTCTAAAAAATCTATGATCTTTAGAGGAACGTGGATAGTTGTAATAGTAATGGTAGAGTCAAGATTGGAAGTTAGTTGAAATGAGAAAAAATAATGTTAAACATTGTTTAATAATTGGAGCATGGAATGTACACAGCTTGAATGCTGAAAAACTAGAAATTGTGAAAAATAAAATGGAACACATGAACATCAACATACTAGGCATTAATGAGATGAGATGGTCTAGCTTGGGCCACTTTGGATGAGATAATCATATGGTATACTATGCTGGGAATGAAAAACAGAAGAAGAATGGTGTTGCATTCATACTAAAAAAAGTCAATTTCAAGCTCTATCCTGACATACTATGTTGTGAGTGATAGGATATTACCCATACACATACAAGTAAGACCCATTAATACAACTATTATTCAAACATACCCTCCTACACATAGAGCCAGAGAGGAAGAAATTGAATATGTTGTTAGGAGGGCTATTCCTTGGAGAGGGACATCATGCTTGGAAAGGTGGAGGGTCAGCAAAGATGAGGAAGATCCTCAATGAGACAGATTTATACAGTGACTGCAGCAATGGGCTCAAGTATGTCAGCGATGATGACAGCATAGGATAGGACAGGGCTCACATCTATTGTTCATAGGGTTGTTGTGAGTTGTACTGGACTTGATGGCACCTAACAACAATAACAATAACAATAACAGCTAACCTAATAGTTGGCTATTTAAACCCAACTGGCAGTACTATGGCAGAAAGACCAAGTGATTTGTTTTCACAGAGATTATGGTCAAAACCCTTATATAGAGTTGCCATGAGTCCAAATCAACTTGGTAGTAATAATTTGTTTTTATAATAATTTACAGTGAATTCTGGCTTGGAAATTTAAAGTGAAGTGGCTCTAGAGATAATAGAATAATTTACATTTGGATAGAACAAAGTTGAATAATTTGGTAAGATTTAAAAGAGGGAGAGTGGAAAATGTATTCACTCTGAAAAAGAATAAGAGACCATACATAGAAGCAAAGTGTTCTGAAGGAGCACTTGTAGTTTTGGATAACCTTGAAAAATTTACTTAACTTCTCTAAGTTTCAATTTCTTATCTATAAAATGAGGTAGAAAATACAATTTTCATTAGAGGGGTTTATAAGGATGAAATAAAATATATATGCCTGCATGAGGCTTGGTATATAAATGTTCATAAAAGTTATTTCAAAACACACTGGTACCACTGATAATGGAAGTAACTGTTGACTGGGGTGTTCCTTGGAATGAAGGATGGTGAAGGTTCGTTTCATATACTTTGTTGTTAGGAAGTGCTGGTCCTTCCTAACATCATGCTTAGAAAGATGGAGGGTCAGCATAAGAGAGGAAGACCCTCAGCAATATGGATTGACACAGTGACTGTGGCAATGAGCTTCAGCTTAAAGTAGATTGTATGGATGGTGCAGAATAGGGCAATGCGCTGATCTCTTTGCTTATAGGGTTCTTACGAGTCAAAGCTGACTAGATGGAACACAGCAGCAGCAACAACAACAGTTTAGTCATGATTGCAGGGTAGGGAGGTGACTACCAACAAAGGATTTCAAACTCATAAGGAGATCTTCCTCAAAATTATCCTTCTAGGAAAAGATGTGTCAAAGGCATCAATTATTCTGATATCCTTATTCACTGTGCAGCTTCCAGATGTATAACAAGGAATTGAAAAGGACATATAGGCTGCATCAGGCTTACCATAGTCCTGACACCATTGCTCTTCAGTAATTTGGAGAGGACCCTGAATGCAAACTTTCTCAGTACGATACATCTCCAGACTGCTAGTACTAAGTGTATTGATTGTGGATCCAAGTAAGATGAAATTCTTGACAGTCTCAATCTTTTCTTCATGATGTTGCCTACTGAGAATATTTGTTGTTGTTTTGTCATTGAGATACAATCCATATTGAAGGTAGTAGTCTTTGATCTTTTGCAGTAAACACTTCAAGTCCTCTTCATTTTCTGCAAACAAGATTGTGTCATCTGCATAGCAAAGGTTATTGATGAGTTTTCCTCCAATTCTGATGTCATATTTCTCCTCATAGAGTCTGGCTTCTTGAATAATTTGCTCAGCATACATATTGAATATGTATACAACCGATTGAAAGGATATAATCCTGACTTATACTCTTCTTCATTTTAAACCATGTAGTATTGTGATGTTTTTAACAGATGTTGAGTTGTGGTTCTAAAGAAGAGTAGTGAATATCCCAAAAACTGCCAAAAGAACAAACATGAATCTTGGAGAAAGTGTATCCAGATGCTCCTTGGAGGAAAAAATGATAAAGCTTTGTCTCACATACTTTGGGCATATTGCTAGGAGAGCTTATTCCTTGGAGAGGGACATTATGCTTGGAAAGGTGGAAGGACAGTGAACGAAAGGAAGGCTCTCAATCAGATGGGTTGACATAGTGACAGCAGCCATAGGCTCAAGTATGGCAACAATTGTGAGGAGGGCACAGGATAGGACAATGTGCAGGACTGTTGTTCATAGAGTCACTATGAGTCATACTCAACTTGATAACATCAACAAGGATACTTCCTCTCTTTAAAATATTATTGAAGAATGTTAGTTCATTACTTTCTTGTCTATCTCATACCTTCTTGCTATGTTTTATATTTTTAAAAATTTTCCAAAAGTACATGGATAATTGATTTAATGCTCTTGTTTACTCATACAAAAAATGCTAAAGAATTTCAAGGAAGGGGAGCAAGAGAGAATATGAATGCAAAAGACTCGGGTCACACTACCTGATGTGGGTGAGGGAAAGAGATAAGAGAATCCTCCTTTGGTCCAACCAGAGTACATATGCTTCTAGAATTGCAGAAATTCTTTTAAAATTTTTGCAGAGAAAATATGTAGCTTAGAATGAAGAACATTTCCTTTGAGAAAAAGCTTTAAAGATAGTCATAATCTTAATTAAATAGTCTTTCATATTCAGAAGGGAACAAAATTATAAATGTACATACAACTTTCAACTATATGTTCTTTTTAATGATATTAATATACCTCTAGGGATAATAGTAAAGCCTCTTCCTAATTAGGTAGTATTTTATTAAACTGAATGAAATCGCCCGTTAGTTTGAATACCATTTTGAGAATTAAATAACACTCATGGTCTCAGATAAAGAGTTTTTGGTTTCTTTTTTCCATGGGAAATGTTTAGTCCTGGTCAAAAATTTCTTTTAGCATGAAGAAAGAAAATCTGGTCATTAAATAGAAACAATTCAAATACTCTAAGATTCTACTAAACTTGATATAATCTACTCCTTTCTTATTTTTTTTTTTTAAATACTCCCTTCTTAGCATGGTTAGTTTCCAAAGACCAGGATGTTATATAAATTTTGGTATTATGTAACAGTGTAGGAGGACCATATTGGATTACAAAATAGGGGATGACTACACCATTTTAAGGGTGCTCTGGTGTTTTAGTGGTAAGGCATTGCATTGCCAACTCAAAGCACATGGTTTGAATCCACCAGCTGCTCTGTAGAAGAAAGATGAGCAGTTTTCTCTCCTGTGACTTACAGCCTCTGAAAACCCAGTGGAAGGTCAGCTATAAGCCAGTTATATATCATTATATAAGTGCCAAACCACTGAATCATGGCCTAGCCAAGTCAACACATAACCTTAACTATCACAGTTTGCATTATTCTTGCCTTGTACCTTGGCATTCGTTACTGCCAGACATGAGTAATTAATGAGAAAATAATTGTATAATATATTTTTATCATGGCCATAAATGAAATGTCAGATCAAGAGATCCCATAAGTCAGGAGAAGGTGTATTATCGAAGATTCTACTTATGGCAAGATATCTATTTTTAAGCAAAGATCAGAATAACTTATTGTGTAAAAATAAAATTTCCTCTGTTGACTAATCTTTCAATCAGATCAGTCAAATGGATTTATATTTACATATTCAGCCTTAATTAGCTTCCAGATGTATTGCTTTGGGAAAGTCAACTATTAAGGAGAACTTTTTAAAATGCCAAAGAGCTAGAATGTCAGTTTAAACACTAAGGTGCTCCTGACCCAAACCATTTCATATGAATATAAAAATTGAAGATTAAAGAAGGAAGATCTAAAAATTGATTCCTTTGAATTGGTGTTGGTGAAGAGTATTGACTATACTATGGACTGCCAAAAGTACAAACACATTTGTCTTGAAGATGTACATGAAAAGTGTTCCTCAGAAGTAGATTGTAAGCTGTTATCTCATGTACTTTGGCCATATTATGCTTGGAAAAGTGGAAGGTCAGTGGAAGAGAAGAAGGCCTTTACATAGTGACTGCAACAATGCAGTTAAGCACAGACGAGATTGTGAGGATGGTGCAGGATGGATAAGGTTTAGATCTGTTTTACACAACACCTCTATTAGTTGGAGTTGACTAAATGGCATCTGACAATAAACAGTGTAAGAAGTGTAATATAGAGCGAGTACTGCTAAGACTGGACTTCAAACTATAGTTTAATAATTAAAGAAAAAGAAGTGGGGAAACAAATATAGGAAAGGTTAGAAAGGATAGAAATGAAAAGAATTGTAAGAAATAGTACTTACACTTCCACGGCAAAACATTTGAAAACAGGTAAAATGGCTGACTTACCAGCAGAATACATATTCTTAAGATAAATAAGCTGAAGTTGAAAATGTGAATTTACCAATTATCATACCAGATGTTAAAAAGGTAATTAAAAATTTATAATTGAGATGTTCTAGAAACTTACAGGTGGTAGACAATGTTCACATCTAAATACAGATGCAAAATTTTTAAATGAAATATTAACAAATAGATTCTAGATGTATACAATGTGTAGCAAAATGTGTTTATTACAAAAATGTAAATGTAACTCAATAGTAGAAAGTCTGTTAGCATAATCTGCTAATCAGCAAATGAAAAAAGAAATTAAAAACCCACTTGATTAAATTCAGCTATAATTCCTAATAAAAACTCTTAGAAAAAATAAATATTATTTACCAAAAATATAAGCAATAAATATTATTCTAAATGATAAAAATAGTAAACCCATTTCAATAGAAATGAAAAACTAGACAAGAATGCTTACTTTAGTCTTTATTATTTGACATTGTCTTAGAGGTTCTTGCAAGTACAATAAAAATAAAATAACTAGCAAAGTTATTGGGAGAGGAGAGACAAATAGTATATATTTTTATGACTAGATGATTATATATGTAGAACACCCAAGAAACTGTAATAAATCCCCATATCATTAATGAGAGAATTTGACTAAATAAATAAATATCCAGAAATGGAAGTGTTAACAAGTGTTTAAATAATAATAAAAAAATTCCACAATAGGAAAACATTTAACAAGAAAGGCACAGAACTTTTATGAAGCAAATAAAATATAATAGAGGGACATAATGCTGTTGCTGTTTTGTGTGTTATTGATTTGGAACCAACGCATTGCTGACCCCCAGCAGGTGTTAGGAGGGTTCAAACCGAAGAGAAACAGATTGCCCATCTTTCTACCACAGAGCAATTGGTGGAGTAAAACCTTCTGTGTTTGGCAGCACAACTCCTTAACCACAAGGCCACCGGACCTCCTCAGAGGGAAATATTATGCAAGTAGGAATACTAGGTTTGTGAATGGGAAAACAATATTAGTAATTGTCAGCACTATAAAAATTAATGGATGCATTTAATATAATTTTTATTGGGATCCCAGTGTAAGGGAGAGAGATTTGATAAAATTCTCTTCAAGTTCATAAGAATAATTAGTATGCACACCCATGTTTGTTGTGGCTTTTTTCACAGTAGCAAAGAGTTAGAAACAACCCAAGTGCCCATCAACAAACAAATGGATAGAGAAGCTGTGGTATGTTCACACAATAGAAAACTAACCTGCATTGAAAAACAAGGAACTCATGAAATAAACAAAATGGTTGACTCTGAAAGACATTACACTGAGTGAAATATCTCATTCACAAAAAGACAAATACTGCATAATGCCACTGTTATAAAAAGGACTGACATCGGGGTTGGGAGGAGACTGAGAAAAATGGGATAAATAATGAATACTTCATTGAAAGAGATGCGGAAGAGAACTGTTTACAAGGGTTATATGATCAGGTATTATTTTCATGACAGGAGTTCAGAATGAAGGCAGCATAGTGGTGTGGACTTGGGGGAAGGGATTGTATAACAATGAAAGACTTTTTCTTTTAGTTTTCAAAAAGAAGAGTGAACTGTGGGGGAGAGGTGGACAGGGAGAAAAGTGCAACAATGAATGAATGGAAACCCTAAGTCTCTGTAAACTTTCATTAAAATTAATTAAAAAAAAAAAGAATAATTAGTGTCCAAAGCTCACCCAGAAAAGTTTGACAAAAAGATAGAGGATTTGCTTTACAAAATATGAGAATGTGCTATACATTAAATACTGTATTTGCATAGGAATAGAAACTAAATCAGCAGAATAGAACAGAGGGTCTACAAGAGATGTCAGAATATGTAAGCATCTTATTGTAAAAAGAGCAAGGGCTCACAGACCACACAGAACCATACTAGGGGAGTCAAAAGGCTATAATGCAGGTTAGTAGCAGAATGCAGCCCAAGACAGTTTCTGAAGTGTGCTCACAGGCACCTCAGTCTTGAGCCTTGTGGCTTTAGGTCAGTGTTACAAAGTTCTCAGCTCTGTGACTTATGGGCCCCCACCCTCCAATTGTCAAACAAACTTGGGCAAAGGCTCTTAGCTCCAGTTCCAATGATGTTACAGTCCCACGGTGCCATCTCATGTCAGGGCTCTGGTTCTCTGCTGTGGCTGCTATTGGCTGTTGGTCCCAAAGACCTTCTCCACCTCACCCCCCCCCCTTTTCCTAAAATAGATTTCTTTTTTTTAAAGGCAGATATCAGACATTATCATTTATAGGGTCAAAAAATTTCTCTAGAGACAAATTAGAGTTTCAATTTTAGCTTAAGTAAAAGTTAGACATTAAGTAAACTCACGCCAAATTATTCTTCACTGCATGTTGTCAACAAATTCACTAAATCTTGTCAGCATTTTACTTTGTTCCAGGGATCTGGTCTACAAAATTAATGTCTAAGGGAGCTCTGGTGGCCTAGTGGCAAAAAGCTGTGCTGCAATTCTGGAGGTACGCGGTTCGAATCCACCAGGCGCTCTGCTGGAGAAGGAGAGGCAATCTCTGAGGGGACAGCATAAACCCCATTTTTTATAAACCCCCATTAATACCAGAAGCAGAAGCAGGCCATAAAAATTATTAGCTTAAGGCAAACACAAATGCCCCGGGTAAAGTCTTATCTGCCCTTGCAAAGTAAAGAATTAACTAGTGACTACAGTGACACAAAAAGAGTAAAGGCGGGCAAAGTAGCCAGCCCGTCAGAAGGTGACCCACATGACTGATCCCCTGACCCACCAACCACGATCTTAATCTCCCGGCCCCAGGAAAGCCATAAAAGCAATTATAGGTGGGGTGTGGGGTGGGGGGGAACTCGGGGCTTTGTCCCTCGCCACCTTCCTAAGGAGGGAGAAAGTCTCCACATGTGGATGTACTCTGGAATAAAGTGCTTATTTGTATTTACAAACATGTGGATTAATTCTTTTGAGGGGCATGTTGTGGGCTGAACAATCTCCTCCTGTACCAGTCAGATCAGATTTGATGGTACACACAAAAAAATGAATAAAATAAAGTAAAAATTAAAAAAATTAATGTCTAAAATTCAGAACTTCCAAATTGAGATTTGGAACAGTTGTTGGGCTTGTGTTGGGGTTCGTAGCCAATTCTATCATTAATCATTTGTTCTTGGCTCTTAGGGTCCATGCTGAGCCCAATGGCTCCTCCATCACTGCTTCCTACAATTTACACATCTTTCTTTCTTTTGTTTCTTATGCATGTCCAGGTCCTTTCAAATACTTTCAGACCCCTCAACATCATCAAACTTCAGCACCAGGCAAGTTGGTTTTCGTTGTAGCATAAGTAAATGAACACCAAAGGTCAGAACCAGTGAACTAGACTTCCAGTTCACAGTTATCCTCACAGTTTAAATGGATAAATCATTTATTCAGCAAATACTTCGTGTGCTCCAGTTTCATGGTAAAAAATAGTCTCCTTTCAAGCCAGCTCAGCTCAGCCCTCGCGGAACCTTGGGGCCCATTGATGACTCCCCTTTGGTCCTCTTGCTTGCTCTTTTCCTGGCAGAGCAAATCTCTCCCTCTGCTGCTTGATCACTCAATTTATTGGCAAAACTAGCCAATCCTCTTGTGTACTGTTAAAATAGCCAATCCACTTCTGGATAGGTTAATATACACTCTTTGCATATTTCTGCCCATCAAAGTCAAGTTCAGTGGCAAAGTAAAGTTCAGTGGCTAGGAAAGGAATTTTGAATTATAAATGCCACAGTCTTCTACTAACATAAAGGTTGGTGGTTTGACCCTATATAGTGATGCTGTGGAATCAAGGGCTGGTGATCTGCTTCTGTAAAGATTATAGCCAAGAAAACCGCTTCAAACTACTCTACCCTGTAGCACATGGAGTTGCCATGAGATGGCATTGTTTTGACAGCAACTAGGCGTTTTGGTTTGTTTACTTGTTAGAAAGTCAGCAATTCTGTTCATTGGAAATAGTATGTGTTCTATAATAAATGGTCCCAGCACAATTGGCACAACTTGGAAATGCTTTGTCTCTTGTCTTGGATATTAAAAAAGAATTTATAGATGGACTGAAAAAACTACAAATAGAAAAGTAAGCAATAACATCTTGTAGGAAAATCTAGTAGAATAGCAGCTTTTCCAGATTTTCTAAGACAACCATGGAAGAAGAAGTCCCTTTTACCTAGAAGTTAACCATATTTGATTATGTAAAAGTTCACATTCTTGTGTAGTACACCTCTCTTAAGCAGTCAGTTTTTTGGGGGAAAACAAGTATGTGAGATGCAGGTGACAAGTGTAAGACTTGTACTGAAAACATATCAAAACCTCTGACAGATAGTAAAGAGAAGTCAGACCTCTTGTTGGATGCTAACATGATGGTTAGGAGTCATGGTTACCCAATGACAGTTACTGTAAACCAAACCAAAACCCCAAACCTGTTACTGCCAAGTCTATTCTAACTCACAGCAACTCTTCATAGCTCTTGGAGGCTGTAAGTTTTTGTGCGAGGAGACTGTCCAACTTTCTTATTTGGAGCAGTGCATGGATTTGAACTGCTTATCTTTTGGGTAGTAGCCCATTATGTTATGTTGCTTGGTCCTGCTCTATCTTCATGCTCACTGGTGAAAGACAAACTAACAAAAACAAAACAGTTGCTCTAAGTCCACTCTAACTCATGGTAAGCTCTGTGTTTCAGAGTACAACCATATGCTAGGTTGAGTTTTCACACTTTTGACATTTCAGAAACTGATTGCCGAGTCTTCCTTCTGAGGCCTTTCTGAGAGGATTCACATTGCCAACCTTTTGATTAGTGGCTGATTTCTTAATTATGCTACCTAGGGACTCCTAAAGACAAATTACACACTATAAAATGGCCAAATCATTGAAAAAGGCATTTTGTGAGATACTAAATCCACTTGTCAGAGTGTATATGAAAAGATGTTGAAATTAATGAGAGGTTCTAGAAAGGCAAATGAAAGTAACAAGGAGAGTCACCATTGCCTCTCTAGTCGTTGGTGGATGCCATCAAGTTGATCTCACAAGGACCTTACGTGCAACAGAACGAAACACCACTCTGTCCTGTGCCATCCTCACAGTTGTCGCTTCACTGGAGCCCATTGTTGCAGCAACTGCACTGTTCTGCTTATGGAAAAACCAGTTACTGATGACTGCTCACTGGAGGGACGTAGACAAAACGTTCTTGTTTCCTTTGCTGAAGGGCATTTGAGTTAATTCTATTGGAAACTAATCTGGGAACATCTAAAAACACATCTTTCCTTCAACCAACAGTATCTCTTTTATACAAATAAGCCCACAAGAAATGGAAAGAAGTTCTGGTTTAACATGATTTTATGTTTAGTGAGAAAAGCAAGAAGTTAGAAAATGAATATGTAATTCAAGGCAATGAAATGTCTCCCCCAGGATTAATGTGACTATGTGAGCTTACACAGATATAAAGAAATATATGAGAAGATTCATACTAGATTATTAACATGGGGTTTTTGTGATATTGCAAAAGGGAAGTCTGGTGAAAGTCAATGTAATTTCTTGAATTATTTTCCCTATGATTCACAGTCAACACTCTTGGCACCAGCAGCCAGGAAATTAAAAGACTTATTGCGATGGGAAAGTCTGCGGGTTAGAGACCTCTCTCAAGTGCTGAGGTGTCTGGAGACTAAGGTGCACCTGATACATGCCATGGTTTTGCAGTTACTTGCTATGCATCAGAGAGCTGGACAGTGACTAGGGATGATAGAAGGAGAATTGATGCCTTTGAGCTGTGGTGTTGGAGAAGAATAATGAGTGTACCATGGACTGCTAGGAAAACAAACATGTTTGTCCTTGAGAGGGTGAAGTCTGGCTGCTCCTTGGAGGCAAGGATTCTGAAGCTTCGTCTGACATACTTTGGACATGTTGCAAGGAGGGACCAGTCCTTGGAGAAGGACATCATGCTTGGAAGCATGGAGGGACAGCACAGGAGAGGAAGACCCTCGATGAGATGGATTGATTGAGTGACTGGGTTAATGGGGGTAGGTGTGTCGGAGATGGTGAAATTGGCACAGGATAGGTCAGAGTTAAGGGCTGTTGTACATAAGGTTGCGATGAGTCGCAGGCAACTTGAGGGCACATAACAACAACAACAACAACATTATTTACATGATTTCTAATTTTTTTCAAGTTAAAATTATATTTTAAAAAAATTCTTTTTTATCAAGGTCAGTTCTCTTGCTTTTTTTTTTTAAATTCTTACTACTTAGCAGTTTATTTTGGGCTTGATCGGTTTTAACTTTTGCTACTCTGAGTTTTTATTTTGCTATTATTTTAGAAAGTTCAACTCTTCTGGGTCAAATAATCACATCAAAATCTTGGGAAAAGATTCTACTCTTTTATCAATCTTTTTAATTCAGTTGCTGCTGTTTTCAATATTACTACAAAGATTTGTATAGATTATTTCTACAAGTAATATTATAAATTAGATGAACTAGTGAGTTTATATTCCTTGGCACAGAGTACAAAGCAAATGAGAGAAAACAAAGGCATAAGATCTGAATGCACAATGGGCTGAACAGTCTGATGGCAAAACTTTGTCAAAATTATTTTCTTTGTCCCTGGGCACAGGCTAAGTGCTTGACAATTATTTATCATAAGGTGTAAATCCTTTCTTCATTTATTCATCCTCATCTCTTTATTCATCCTATTCTATGTTAGGTAATGTGGGAAGGTTTAGGCATATAATCATTTGTGGATGATGGGTCAGTGGCCAACAAGGGAATCTTACCAGGTAAAGTGGCCTAAGTGAGAGAAAATGGGGAGTGTTAGAGCATGCATCAAACAGGAGAGGGCATTCTCAGGCTTACTGGGACACTTACTACCCAACTCCAGGTAATCACTGCATAAAGGAATAGGGACCACTTCTTTACATTTTTTCAACAAGATGAAAATCCATAGTTTTAGCCAAAATCTGGTATGTAAGTGCTGGTGAGTAATTTGAATTTTATCAAATATGATGAGGGTTGAAAGAATAAAAAGATATTGCATACTAATCTTTGGTGTCTGCAGGTTGGTTGCCTTTGACATCTGGTGCAGGTCAGGCCACTCATACAGTTTTGAAATATGTTGGGTCACTGGCTTGACATTCAAGGGACATATTGGGGAAAACACTGTGCTTAGTGTGAAGAGTTCTGCTGGCCAGAACCAGCTTATCGGGAGAAGAAGAATCAATCCCAGGAGCAAATAAATTAGAGTTGTCCTCAGAAGAAGGGGAGTGTGCTGAGGAGAGATTCACCTGATCGAATCCCTTAACAAACTTGTTGCTGTGAAGTCGGTGTGTGTAACAATGGATTTTTTTGGAAGTAGATCTCTAGGATTCCCCCCGCCCCCCTCTGAAGTACCTCTGGGTGGACTTGAATCTCCGTCTTTTCTACCAGCACCATCCTGGGTTTCCAGGGTGGCTCTTATTGGTTGTCATTCAGTGGATTCTTCCTCTTGGTGACCTCACCTGTGCAGAGCAGGCATTTGAAAAGGCTGTGGGCTATCTTGATGATCTGTCTATCAAGGCTGTGTCAGACCTGTTTTCAAGGCTGTCCTTCAAACCACCTGTGGCTAGGTTAGACTCACCAACCTTTTGGCTGGTAATCAGTACTTAACTACTTATGCCACATAGGAACTCCAGGGCATCCCTTGTGTTTTTGTTTGCATGCTATTTATTGTGATTCCTCAGCATATCTGTGCGAGAAAGATGGACAGTTTCCTCCTGTGCCATTTACAGACTCAGAAACCAACAGACACTTACTTAGGGGCTGATTCTGACTCAACTGTGTGAGTTTTGAGTCTGAGGACAGTCAGAACTGCCGAAGGGGCTGCCACATTGGTCATCTGATAGGAACAGATTGACATGTTTTCCTTGGCTATAAACACCCCAAACTCATTTCTAATGTGTCAATTCTTACTTGTAGTAACTCTGTGGGACAGAGAAGAATTGCCTCATAAAATTTCGACAGCTGTAAATCTTCATGGAAGCAGACTGCCACATGTTTTATCCCCAGAGTAGCTGGTCGGTTTGAATTAGTGATGGTTTGGTTAGCAGCCAAATACTTTAACCGCTGCACTGCTGGAACTTCACTGAAAGACCCATAACCCTTAAACATAGACAGTTCTAGGCTCATGGAAGTGTGATTTAGGGACAATTCTTACTTCCCCTTTTATGTGTAAATTTGTCCTTACTTTGAACCAATGAAAGGAGTCTGGGTGGCTTAGTTAAATTAAGTTTTGGGCTACTCACCAAAAAGCTGGAAGTTGAAATAAACAGATTGCTCCCCTTCATATTACATCCTTGGAAACCTGAGGGGATATCTCACCATTTATGAAATCGACTAGAAGGCAGTGAACTTGATTTGGGTTTGAACCAGTTGGAGCAACCTTTTCCTGAAGTGAATACTCCATCCAGTCAACTCTACTTGCTGCACTGGTAGCTTTTAATGAAAAGGCTTCAGTAAGGCTAGGGAGCTCTGTAGGGAGTTGCTCTGCTAACCCAAACGTGACACCTCCCTGGAGGTTCGAATCCACTGGTGGCTCCGGGAAAGAGGTGATCATATCCCCCTGTGTGATTTATAGCCTCCAAAACCCCACTGAAGGGTCAGTTTTGAGTCAGTGCCTGCTAGAGGGAAACCTGTGAATTGAGAAGGGAAGACTATGAATTGTATGTACCTGTTCTGACCCACCTACAAATTCCACTTAAACATGCAATTAGGAAAGAACCTCATTATTAACCCCAAACATGACTTTATTTTAGTGCATCTCTTTGATATAGCCAGTCACCTCCTGTAAAGGTTTACAACCTTGTAAAAACACCTGGTGGAGGAGGGTTGGTAAGGTTAAGTCAGCTTGATTCGGGTTTTGGACATAATTGCATAGGATGTCGCTTTCCAGTAGGTGGCAGCCTTACAACAGAAATTGCCTTTTGGAGCCACGGAGGCTCGCCTTCCAGCTCTTTATTTGCATGCTAATAAGCGAAGCAACAGATTAAGAGAGCAGCTTTAGAGAGAAGAGTATTTGCATTCCATTTTCAATTTCATAAAAAACATTTATTAAGTTTTAACTATGTGCCACCCACAGTGTTGTACATTTTTCCTCAACCACATCGCGTTTAATCCTCACAACCTGTGATGCAGGCAACCGTTTACCTTGTTTTAAACAGGAGGAAATGAAATTTCAGGAGGGTCATGCGAGCTGTGCAAGACTGAACTCTTTATAAAAAGCCTGGCTGAGCCTGGTATTAGGCCTTTGCGTGGAATCACACCTATAAATTATGATCACATTACTGTTTCAATTAGGTTAACTTCTGATGAATGTTCTGGAGAAATGTGGACTGCACTCAGGGGAGGAGAAAGCCAGCATGGCAGGGAACATTTGCCCCAGGTGCCATGCAAGGTCATGGTGCCCCAGAGTTGGGAAATGAGAGAAAACGGATGCTATTACAGAGGAACACGGATTGTGCTGACGGTCTTGAGAGCAGCTGTGGAAATTTGATGTGGTTCTCCCTTTCACATAACAGTCCTTGTGACAAGAACAGATTACCCTTGTTCTTATTTCTCTCTGTTCATGGTGCTGACACACAAAGCACATTATCCAAGAAGTTTAGTGCTTCTAATGATAAATGTGAGGGGCTTGACCGTCATGCCAGCCGTGTGGTAATGAGGCTACAGGATGCTTGCCTACCAGACCTCCCCCTTGGCTATTTCATATGAAACAGTCAGATTGTGTTTGATTAAAAAATGATTAATCTCATGGTTTTGTCAAAATGGCTCAAATCTGCTCAGCAATTTACCAAATGAGTTAGATAAACCAGCAGGTTTGGCACTTGTTCCAATCAAGACTGTGGTAGGTAGAGAACAGATTCTGGATTATTCCCTTCCTTTCAGTGTGAGCTCAGGCCAGAAAATCATCCCGCCACATCTCTGTTCTGTCATCTGCAAAGAGGTAGGTGACTCGAGGGTATCAGGGATTCTTTCATGCTCTGACTGTCCAGGTGTTCGGATTCTTCAAGGATCTGCACTTGAGTAGAATCAACCTCTCCTATACAGAGGCACTTCCTGGGTGGGCTTGCAGATGAGATAAATCCTTGCACTTTCACAGAAATGATTTTGAGTCACTTGCTGTTGACTGTTTTGTTAAAGGTCTTTCTCTCTTTTGCTGACATTCTACTCCGAGCATGATGTCTTTTTTTCCAAGGACAGGCCCCTGCTGACAATAGGCCCAAAGTATGTGAAGCAAAGACTCCTCATCCTGGCTTCTAAGATGCATTGGCTATGAATGAATTCTAACACATAGTGACTGTACAAGCGGCAGAACTGTGATTTCCAGGGTTTCAGTGGCTGTTTTTCAGAAGTAGATTGTCAGGCTTCTCTTCTGAGGTGCCTCTGGTAAGTGAGTGACTTCCAACTTTTTGGTTAGCCACTGAGTGCATGAACTGTTTGTGTCATGTTTCAGTTGTGTCACGTACATGTGAAAGCTGGACAATAAATAAAGAAGACAGAAGAGGACTTGATGCTTTTAATTGTGCTGTTGACAAAAAGTACCATCAAAAACCGAACAAATTTGTTCTGGAGGAAGTGTAACCAGGTTGCTTCTTAGAGGCCAGGATGAGATGGCTTTGCTTCACATACTTCAGGCATGTTGGCAGCAGGGGCCAGTCCTTGGAAAAAGACATCATGCTCAGAAAAGTAGAACATCAGTGAAAGAGAAGATCTTCAACAAAATGGATTGACTCAGTGACTGAAACAACGGCTTTGAAGATGGTGGAGATTATAATGACACTGCAGGACAGGGCAAGGATTTGATTTTGCTCAGAGGGTCACTATAAGTCATAGTTGATGTGAAGACACTTAGTAATAGCAACTGAAGTGGCTCCAATGGCTAGGAGCCAACAAAAAACAGCACTTCTTAAATGACATTTAAAGAGCATGGGCATCAAAAGAAAAGGAGAGTGAAGAAAATCAAACACTAAAAGGAGCAATCAGTCCAAGTTAAAACATTCATAGTCTATGTGATTCAGAGAATAGAAAAATTAGATGGTGCTTGGCTATAATCTGGCTGGAATTATAATAAAGTGTTCTAGATAAGAGCCGAAGGAAAATGTAGAATAAAATAAAATTAATAAAAACGGTCATACTTGGAAAGACTTTTGAAAGACTTTTCACAGAGGAAGATATTCAGATGGATATCAGACACATGAAGAAATGCTCAAAATCATTGGCAATAAGAGAGATGAAAATACAAACCACAACAATATACCATCTCACCCAAGTAGCAGTGGCAAAATTTAACAGGACAGCAAGTAATAAATGTTGGAGAGGATGTGGTAAGATAGGAACTTTTATACATGTTGGTGGGATTGTAAAATGGTTTAACCACTCTGGAAGGCACTTTGGCATTTCCTCAAAGAGCTGAACATAGAAACTCCATATCACTTGGGTATTCCACTTTAGGAATATACCCCTAGGAAATTAGAATTGAGACACAGAGATTTGTACATCAATGTTCATAGCAGTGTTATTCACCAGTGCAAGAACACGGAAATAGCCCAAATATCCAACTACAACTGAATGTATTGAGAGATTGTGGTGCATTCACATGATGGAATACTATGCAGCACTTAGGAACAACAATTTTGAAAAATACTACATAACTTGGGAGAGACTGGAGAGTATTATGCTGAGCGAACTAATTAAGTCTCTTAAGGATAAAAACTACATAAGATCAATATTGTAAAAATAGAAGGATAAATAGTAAAAACATGTATGGGAATCCAAGGTGGGGGTAAGAGGTGGAGCAAAGGGATGGGCATGGGGGTGGGGCAGAATCACAGAGTTGTACAATTTGGTGGGTGGAAGGAAGGAGTAAAGGAAATGAGAACGATCTGGCAGAAACCTGAAAAGATGGAGTAATGGTGGGCATAGTCCAATGGTGATTAATTTTATAAAATACAATGTGTGAGAATGATTGCATGAAACATAATGTCAATGAAAGAAAGTATGAAACACACATACACACCCCAAACCACTGTGTACATGGCTGAAACATAATATAGAAGAATAATTATATGAATACCAATAAAAATGAAAGAAAAAACCAAACTTAACAGACTTACTGGTCTGACAAATTACAGAGGAACCCTGAAAGTATGACTCTAAAACACTCTTCTGGCTTGAACGGAAGCATTTCTGGAGACTTCCTTTCAGCCAAGCAATTGAGAGCCCTGAAACATAAACAGTGACACCCAAGAGGAACATATGCCTTAGAATATAATAGACGTTGGGTTAATATAAAAATAGCTAACGTTGATTGGCACTTCCTAAGTTCTTTGAAGGGCTCTCTGATGACCTAATAGACTAACAGATTCAGCCTGCTGCCCTGGACATGCTCACAAGTCTATGCCAGGAAATTTGGAAGATAGTTATCTGACTGATACACTGGAAGAAATCTATATGTATTCCCATTCTGGAGAAAGGTGATAGAATAGAATGTGGAAATTATTGAATTAATTAATATTAATGTTACATGCAAGTAAAAGATTTCTGATGATTATTCAAAAACAGCTAGAACAGTATATGGTCAAAGAACTACCAGAAATTCAAGCTGGGTTTAGAAGAGTCTATGGCACCAGGGCTTTCACTGCTAATGTCAGATGGATCCTGGCTGAAAGCAAGGAATATCATAAGAAGGTCTATTTGTGTGTTATTAACTACGCAAAATCATTTGACTGTATGAATTATAACAAATTATGGCTAACATTGAGAAGAATGGGAATCCCAGAACACTTAATTGTGCTCATGTGTAATCTATACCTAGACCAACAGATTGTTGTGTGAAAAGAGCAAGGAAATACTGTGGGAGTGGTGGTAGTTTTTATGTGCCCTTGAGCTGCCTGTGACTTATAGCGACCCTATCTGCAATGGCTTTGAACCCTGCACTATACTGAGCCAGTCTCATTATCTCTGACACACCTACCCCCATGACCCTACTTACTCTGTCAGTCTCACCTGAGGTCTTCCTCTCCTGTGCTGTCCAACTACCCTTCCATGTTTAAAGCCCTTTTCTAAGGAGTGGTCCCTCCTGGCCACATGCCCCAAATATGTGGATGGAGCTTCAAAATCCTGGCTTCTAAATGGCAGCTTGGTTTCACTCTTTGCAAGACAGAACTGCTTGTTCTCTTGGCAGTCTGTGATATGTTCAATTCTCTTCTCCAGCACCACAACTCAAAGGTATCTATTCTTCTTCTGTCATCCCGAGTCATTGTCCAGCTCTCTGATGTGTAGCAAGTAATTGCAAATACCATGGCATGAATAAGGTTCACCTTAGTCTCCAGACTGACATTGTTACTTATTAGCACTCTGGAGAGATTCCTGACAGTAGATTCTCTCACTGCAATTCATCTTTTGATTTCCTGACTGCTAGTGCCAAGAGTGTTGATTGTGGATCCTGAGCAAATGGAAATTGTTACCAATGTCAGTCTCTTCTTCATCTATCATGGTGCTGCCAGTTGGCCCAATAATGAGAATCTTTGTCTTCTTGATGTTGGTCTTCAATCCATATTGAAAAGTGCAGTCCTTGACCTTCTGCAGCAAAAACTTCAGGTCCTCTTCAGTTTTGGCAAGCTAGGTTGTGCCATCTGCATATTGTAGGTTGTAGAGTTTTCCTCTAATCCTGATGCCACATTCCTCCTCATATAGTCCAGCCTCCTTAATGATCTGTTCTGCATATAGATTGAAAAGGTATGGAGATAGGATGCATCTCTGACACCCTCCTTTTTTGAGTTTGAACCATACAGTGTTTCCTTGCTCTGTTCTGGTGACTACTTCCTGGTCCAAGTATAGATTTCACATGAGCACAATTATGGAATTCCTATTCTTTTCAAAGTTAGCCATAATTTTTTGTGATCCACACAGTCAAATGTCTTTGCATAGTTAATGAAACATAGATAGACACTGTTCTGGTACTCTTTGCTTTCAGCCAAGACCCACCTGACATTGGCGATAATATCTCTAGTACCATGGCCTCTTCTACATGCGGCCGGTGTTTCTGGTAGTTCTCTATTGATGTACTACTTCAGTCATTTTGTATAATCTTGTGCAGGATTTTGGTTGCATGTGATATCTGTGATATTGCTCAATAATTTCCACGCATTGTCAGGTAACCATACCCCTTTTTAAAATGGGAACCAATATGGATCTCTTCCACTCAGTTGTCCAGATAGTTATCCTTTAGATTTTTTGGTCCAGTTTGGTGAGCATCTGTCTGTTGAAACATGTCAATTGGTATTCCATCAATTTCCTGGGCCTTGTTTTTTGCTAATTCCTTCAGAGAAGCTTGAACTTCCTCCTTTATCACCATTGCCTATTGATCATATGTTCTTTAATGAAATTCTTCTGTGTCAACCAATTCTTTTTGATTCTATATACTCCTTCCATTGTTTTTTAGTGTTTCCTGGCTTATTAAATATTCTCCCCACAGCATCTTTAAGTATTACACGTCAAGGCTTCAATTTGTTTTTCAATTCCTTCAGCTTAATAAATGCTTGAGTGAGTTCAGCCCTTTTGATTTTTCAACTCTATCTCTTTGTACATTTCATTATAGTGCCTTGCTTTGCTGCCCTCTGAAATCTACGCAACTGAGAGCTGGACAGTGACTAAGGATAACAGAAGAAGAATTGATGCCATTGAGCTGTGGTGCTGGAGAAGAGTACTGAATATACAATGGACTGCCAGAAGAACAAATAGATGAATCTTGGAGAAGATGCAGCCAGAATACTCCTTGCAGACAAAGATGATAAAGCTTTGTCTCACATACTTTGAGTGTGTTGTTAGAAGATGCTCCTCCTTGGAGAGGGACGTCATGGTGAGTATCTCAAGTGATCCCTCATACTTGTCATGAGTGTTACTAAATTCTCGATGCTAAGAATGCTAAGATGTTATTTCTAGTAACTGGCTAGGCATCCTCAGCAGCTAAGAGAGAATTTTGTATATTTCAGGCTTAGGGGAGATTCAGAGTTGCCCCTTAGCAACCAAGCAATGGCAACGTTTCATAGACTCTTGTTCACACGAGAATGAGCAAACAGGATGTGTGCCTTTTGAATTTAGGGGACCCACAGCAAGGGTGTTTTTCATCCCTTAGGATACCAAAGTGCTCTCAGGGTGACATTTTGTAACTCCTTCTTCAGTGTTTGAGAACAACAGATGTCTTTGGGAATTCTCAAGCCAAACTGAATCCTTCACTTGGTTCAAGAAGAAAATGTTGAATCCTTGTGCTGCCCCACTTGGCACAGCTCCTTCACTGTTTCCCATATCTGCTTAGGGTGTTCCTGTTTCCTAGATTTCATTTCCTAGAATTCTCCTTTAATTTTTTTTAAAAACTTGAGATAAGGCTCACATAACACAGAATTAATAATTTAAAATCTATTGATTTTGAAGAGAACAATCCAATGGCATTCAGTACACTCACTATGTTGTGCACCTGTCACCTCTAGCTGGTCAAGACATTTTCATCACCCTAAAAGGAAGTTCTGCACCTGTTAACCCATCACTACATATTTTCCCTTTGCTCAGCTCCTGACAACCTCAAGTCTATTTTCTATCTCTATGGATTCGCCTGTTCTGGATATTATATATGAATAGAATCATACAATAGTGATCTTTTGTGTCTGGTTTCTTTCACTCAGCATGCTTTTGTGCTTCATACACATTATTCTACTAGTTCTTAAAGCAATATTATGTGATGTGATGCAGAACATGTAGTCTTTGGGGTCAGCCAGGCCTAGAATAATAGTCATGGCTCAGCCACTTATTTTCTGTGTGTTCTGGGACAGCTATTTGCTTTTCTGAGCTTTCATTCCTGTTGTAGATGGAATTGTGTCTGCCTCAAAGATGTTGCTTCCTAAACCCTGTGCCTCTGAATATGATCCGGTTTGGGAATAGGATGCTTATTTGTGATATTAATGAATAGAGTGGGTCTTCTATCCGAGCTATTCTGGGAGGTCCAGTATAAAAAGAGCATAATAGACATAGACACATGGCGAAGATCAAAACCTTCATGAAGATAGAAGCCAAGGAATGTTAAGGAACATGTGGTGGTGAGGACGCTATCAACAAGTAAGGATCCCCCTTCAGAGCCCATAACCTTGAACTTCTAGTCTCCTAAACTGTGAGACAATACATTCTTGTTCTGTAAGGTCACTTATTTGTAATTTTGTCATAGCAATCCTCATTCATGAAAAGAGAATCAGTCATCTCTCCTCCATGTATAGTTGTATGACTGACAGATAATGAATGCACAGCCACCTGGCCTGGCATCTGGCGCACGGTTATTGTCAGATGATGTCAAGTTGAGTATGACTTGTAATGACCCTACAAACAACTGATCTGAACCCTGTCCTATCTTGTGCCATCATCACAATCTTTAATATACTCAAGCCCATTGTTGCGTTCTCTGTGTCGACCCACCTGGTCAAGGGCTTTCCTCTCTTTTCCCAACCCTCCACCTTCCCAAGCATTATCTCTCTCTCCCTGGAATAACCTCTCCTAGCAATATGCCCAAACTATGTGAGATGAAAGGTCAACGTCTTTACTTCTAAGGAGCACTCTGGTTGCACCTTCTATCTACTTGTTCTTTTCACAATTCATGGGATCTTCAGGACCCTTCTCCAACACTACAGCTCAAAAGCATCAATTTTTCCATCATCCTTATTCATTGCTCAGCTCTCAGATGCACAGCAAGTGACTGAAACGACCATAGTTTGAATCAAGCACACCTTATTCCTCAAACTGATATCATCACTGACACACAGTAGGCCCTCTTCAAATGTTAGAAGAACTAGATGCAATATGAGTATAAAGTACACAGTGTGTGTTCAGCAAACACTAAAAATATTCCTTGCCTTTACCCTATCATGCATCATCTTCTGTGAACTTCTCACAACATAGTGTGTGTGTGCCTTTCTTCCAAATTCCCGTCACTTTCTTCCGTTGTTTGAATAATTAACTTTACACTGAGCACACACTACCTTGTCCCTTTGTCAAGTTGTATCTCCTTCCTCCTGGTTTGATGGCATATTTGATGTGATAACAGGCAGTTTTTGTCTTCTAGAGACCATATGTTCCAGATTTCCCCCAAGAGTCCTGCTTTTAGACACTCTGCTATGTAGTCCCCATAAACCATTGGGCGGTCACAGAAAATTCAATAACTTCTGAGTCCATCTCCCAGTGCTGGCAGACAGAAGTGGCACAAACTCCTTTTTCATGCTGGACTGGAAAAATACAATCTCTTTCAATGTTTGATTTAGGTGTCAGTTGCCCAGAAATGCCACAGCTATCTCCCCACCACTCACATGGAAGCAGACTGGGCAGCAGGAGGCCCTTTATCCTAATTATCTGGGTGTAATTGAAAGCGCAAGTTGGTATTCTGAGGTAGGTGCTTCTTCAAAGGCAATTGCTGCAAAAGCTAAAGCCAAATTAAAATTGATTCTCATTCCCATAGTTGTGTCGGCTATTAGGGAGTAGGTTCTGAAATGGGGTGTGTTACCAGAGAATGAGGTCAGGTATGGGCAGGGAAGATTTCTTTCAGTGTTTCAACATAACTTAGAAATGAATTTACGTGTTGAATTTTTATTACAAGTAAGCAATAATTATGCTCAAGTGTGAATAATGTTGTTTACCCTATTTTTTTAAAGAGGAAGTTGGTACTCAGAGGAGGAATAAAAACAGAATTTAAAAGTCAGAAATATTTGTGAAGATGATGTATTTCTACCGTAGTTGATAACTCTTTTTTGGGTCACAGAGTCCTTTGGGAGTTGGATAAAAGCAATAGGCTCTTTTTTTATCGGAAATGTGCTGTTTGGGAATTGGTAGAACCCATTAAAGTCCATCTAAGGTCCACATAATACTGCTATTTCCTGCTGACAAGTCAGTCCCTGATTCATGATGACTTCATAAAGAATGAAATGGAATATTGCCTGGTCCCATGCCATCTTTGTGGTTAGTTGAAGATTGAACAATTCTGATCTGTAGGCTTTCCCCTGTGTGGTTTTTGGGGGAAAGGTCTCCAGGACTTTCTTCCCATTCTTAGTCTGGAAGTGCCCCTGAAACTTGCTTATTATCATAGCAGCACAAAAGCCTCCACAGCCAGGTGGATGGTGACTGGGAATGAGGTGTATTGCTGGGAATCAAACCCTGTTTTCTTGCAAGGAAGGTGAAGATTCTACCACTGACCCACCATTGTGCTTCCTGTAGCTTATTACTTCTACTATTAACCTGAGGGAGGCAACTGTGTGCTAGATATTCCACTAAACACCAGAAATTAACAAAGACTATGTATGTGGTTCCTGCATCCAAGAGGCTTGCAATCTGGTGAAGGGAATAAAACACATAAATCAAGCATATACCAGTTACTGATGCCCATCACCCAGGCAGTCTGGGAAACCAACGGATTGCTCTGTATGATAGCTTCTGCTGTTTTCTTACTACCATCACTGTGGTTTTGTCTCTTGTTTTCTGGCTGGTAGTGATAGGTAACAAATAGATGACTTGTTAGTTTCTCTATTTTCCACAATAGTGTGCTAGTGATTTTCTAAAAGGACAGATCGTTCCTCTCTGTAGAAACCAATAATGGGGCTTTTCCAGTTCAAATAAAATAAAGACTAAACTTTTATAAGTAATATCAAGTTTTTGGGGTCGAATGCATTTTCAGTCTTGTGTTTGATGTGCAGGACTGCTCTTCCTCCCAGCAGCGAGGCCCTCAGAGGCTTGGCCTAAGGTTTAAGGCAGGTAGTGGCTGAAAGCCCTAAAGGGAAAGGGGAGAGAAGGCGGCCATGTCCCTCCTGGATGGCTCCACCCAGGGTTTCTGTGACTTCTTGCTGCCTGAGCATAGTGGTCAGCGTACATGTGCAAGTAATTGCAAGTTTTTGGTGTAGAGTGCTTTTCCCAGCTTGTGTTTGATGTGCA
>NW_006399794.1:2292250-2299497 GCF_000299155.1 Elephantulus edwardii
CGGGAGTGAGGCCCTTGAGGCTTGGCCTAGGGTTAAAGGCAGGCATTGGCTTAAAGCCCCAAAGGACCCTAGGGCCTGCAGCCCTCAGGTCAGGTTCAAATTGCGTTTTGTTTTTTTCCAAACATTCTCCTAGGTGGTATAGCACTTGCTGTACAGAGGTAATTCATGGATGCTGTGATGCTGAACACTGTGACACTGATGTGCCAAATGTGATAATGGTTACATATGGTGGACAGTGTTTGCTGGAGCTTCCCGATTAAAACAAGCCTGGAAGCAGGAGTAGCATCCACTTCTGAAATGGCTTGCCTCCAGAAACTCTATGAACAGTGCTCAGGCCTTTCATTCATAGGGTCGCTTTGTGTTGTCTATGACTCGACAGCACCTAACAACAACAAAACAACAACAACAAGCTTTTTATCAAAACACCCAAAATTCTCTGGTTAAATTACATAAACTATTACTTTTTAGCAGTATTGGATCCCCTTATAGAAACCTAAATAAAGCTTGCATTTTCAAGCGTAACAACAACAACAGGGCTGCTTCATTCTGCTTTTCTACTCACTTATGAGCCACCTATTAGAATACATTTTATCCCCAGAATACCTCCTCAAAGGAAATATCCCCAATTTGCCAGTCAGAATTAATGAGGGTCTTAGCTTTATAAGAATGCTCAAAAAAAAAAAAATGCTATTTCCCATGTCCAATTCCTGCAAATGATCTTTTTTGAGGCAGAGTTGGTCTCCAATTTATTTCTGGTGTTTTGAGTCACTACTAGAGGGTTGGTCTATTGGAGATGGAATTTTTGCATTGTTTCTCTCTCCAGCAGAAGAGATGCAGAAAGTTACTTCTGATTCCCCAAGGCAGGCATGTCCTAAAAGGATGGAAATAGATTCCTTTGGAAATCCTCCTGTAGAAAGATAACGTGTTGGGAGCATGAAATATAGCTCTTTTGAAAAGTGTTAATGTAGTATGATTAAGGAAAAAGGGTATAACAGAAACCACTGATTTAAAGTTAAAAACAAAAGTGGTTTAGATATTAAAAAGGGAGCTCTGGTGGCATAGTCCCTGGAGAGTTACACTGACCCAAAGGCCTCACCTCTACTGCAGGGACATTGTAGTCGCTTGGATCCACTAGCATTTCTGCAATAGAAAGATAGTCTCCTCCCATTTAATTTACAGCCTTGGAAACCCAATGGAGGGTCAGGTGTGAGTTAGTTTTGAATAAAAATGATAATGATTAATAGAGTAATAATAGTAGTTGTTATGTGCCATCAAGTAGCCTGGGACTCACAGTGACCTTATGTACAAACAGCCCTAAAATCTGCTCTATCCTGTGCCAATTTTGTGGTCTCTGACACACCTACCTTCATTGCTCCAGTCACTGAATCAATCTATCTTATTCAGGGTCTTCCTCTCTTGCACTTTCCCTCCACCCTCCCAAGCATGACTGGTCCCTCCTTGCAAAATGTCCAAAGTAGATCAGATGAAGCTCCAGAATCCTTGCCTCCAAGGAGCAGTGAGGTCCCACCCTCTCGAGGATGAACCTGTTTGTTCTCCTGGCAGTCCATGGTGTAGTCAATATTCTTCTCCATCACAACAGCTCAAAGACACCAATTCTCCTATCATCCCTAGTCATTGTCCAGCATTCTGACACATAGCATGTAATTTTGAAGACTATGGCCTGGATCAGGCACATCTTAGTCTCCAGAATGACATCATTGCTCTTCAGTATTTTGGAAAGATCTCTGACAGCAGACTTTCCCCATGCAATTCATCTTTTACTTTGCTGTCTGTTGGTATTTAAAAAAGAAAATGACTGGAACAGCACATTAACAAAGAACTATCAGAAGTGCAGGCTGGGTTTATAAGAGGCCATGGTACTAGGGATATTGTAGCTAATGTTAGATGGATCTTGGCAGAAAGCAGGGAGTACTGGAGGAATGTCTATCTGTGTTTCATTGACTATGCAAAGGCATCTGACAATGTGGATCACAACAAACTGTGGCTGACTCTGAGAAGAATGGGATTCCCAGAACACTTGATCATGCTTATGTGAAACCTATATTTGGACCAGGAGGCAGTCATCAGAACAGAGCAAGGAAACACTGCATGTTTCAAAATTGGGAAGGGATATGCCAAGAATGTGTCCTGTCTCCATATCTTTTCAATCTTTATGCAGGACAGATTATCTAGGGGGCTGGGCTCTATGATGAGAAATGTAGCATTAGGATTGGAGGAAGACTCATCAATAATCTGTGTTATGCAGATGACACAACCCTGCTTGCTGAAACTGAGGAGGACTTGAAGCGCTTGCTGCAGGTCAAGGACTGCAGCTTTCAATGCAGATTGAAGCTCAGCATCAAGAAGCAAAGATTTTCACCACTGGGCCAATAGACAGCATCATGATAGATGGAGAAGAGATTGAGATTGTTAACAGCTTTACTTTGCTTGGCTCCACAATCACCACTATTAGTGCCAGCAGCCAGGAAATGAGTACCAGTGACAAGGAAATTCTTATTAGGTTGTTATTTTTTTATGACTAGTAACAATTTTTGTTGTTAATAACAACCCAATGGGAATTTCTACTTAGTCATTGATACCTCTACTTGCAGTTAGATGGTAAGGTAGAGTCAAGGAGGATGGAATTTTCCACTGAAGGCACTCAGAAACTCTAGATACTATTAGACACATTACCAAGGGGTTTTTGTTAGAGATTTCATGTTATGTTTTCGCCAAATGGAAAGAATGTAATACAAGATGGAGGAGCCTCTGCTACATCTGAATCCCTAGCACTCAGGGTGTTGTCCACAACATGAGTATAATAAACACTTACAGATTTGAAAGCCAAATGTTGTTCAGTCAGCTCTGAATATTGACTTTATTATGCAAATTCCCCCCACCCAGTTCTGTACAATGCCAATTGCCATAGTTTGGTCCCTCTCCAATGTCTTCATCTCTAAGCTCTTAATTAGAAAAAGGAAGCAGTAATTATTAAGGTTATTAAAATATGGAATACTGTGAAGGAACAGATTAGAAGTCTTCATGCTAATCCAAACAAATCATGCTAATGTTACTTTGATTCTAGCAAACCCAAACCCACAGAGTAAGATAAAAGATGAGGCTTGTTTTTTAAGTGGAGGGTTTAGTCTGTTCACTAAGCCAGGATTCATTAAGTATTCACTGGGAACTGTAAAGGGGAAGCAGGAGGAGATGAAAGGTGGAAATATGTAGAAAATGTGTAGAAATATGATAGAAAAGATGAGGTGGTGGAGAAAAAGAGCTGTACCAACAGAGTCAACATTGTAGCTGACCTCCTACAAGCTGTGGCTGGGAGCTAGAGGGTGTAAAGAAGTACATTTTTCAGACTAACAAAAGAATTTGGGCTTAAGCACGGCAAAGATTGTGAATATGGTGTAGAACTGGGCATGACTTTGGTCTCTTGTACATACATAGAATTGTTATGAGTTGGAGTTCTCTTGATGGCAGCTAACCAACAACAGGAATCCAACTTGCTGCTGTTGTTAAGTGCCGTCAAGTCATAGACGACTCATAGTGCCCTTATGAATGAAAGACTTGAACATTCATATAAGTTAAATTGTTTCTCCAAGTTCATAGAGTTTCCAGAGGCAAGCTATTTTGGAAGTGGATGCCACTCCTGCTTCCAAGCCTATTTTTAATTGGGGAGTTCAACTAAAAGCTGTTCACCATGGCTAACCATTATAGCATTTGACACATCAGTGTCATAATGTTTAGCATCATAGCAACCACAAGTTACCTCTGTACAGCAAATGGACAGACCAGTGTTATACCACTTAGAAGAATGTTTGACCAAAAACAATTAAAACCAGCCCTTGGGCCCAAATGCCTTTTTTAAATAGGAGGCCAAATCCAATCAGCTCACACCTGATGGTGAGTAAACATTCCACACCCCGCCTCACCAGAATCAGAAAACAAACCTCTGTAGAATCTGGCTGATCCAGACAACTTCCCAGACTGGACCCAACTACTAAATTGATAATGAGGAATTCTAAGATACTATATCAATCCCAGACACTTTTGCTGGTTTAACTGGCTCCTGGACATGCCCATTAAGGAGGATGTATGCTTTAACCAACATAATTCCTAAAGCCAAACAGAGTTATATGCAGGAGACACTTTTTTTCTGGGAACCTAACTTGTCATGGAGGGTTCTACAATTACCTTAAAATGAACACATTAAAAATTGAGTTAAAAATTTATACCCTTGCTTTTTCTCTCTTCTAGGATTTCCATCTTAGTCCAAGGAGCCTCCAGTACTCAGTCATCCAGGTTAAATACCTGAAAGTCACCTAAGGTATTCTTCTGCTTTATTTATAGACTATTCTTCTTTTCTTGTTATGGTGTTAATATATGCTACTGAGTGGACTATGACTCACATAGTGACCCTACATTTTTCCTACCACTAAGCAAAATCTTTTTGAAAACCAGAAGCTTATTGTTGCTAGATGCTGTTTAGTTGACTCTGACTCAAAGCAACCCTATGGACATTAGAAGTCTACTACTGTGGCAATATTCTTCATTGAGGATCTTCCTCTTTTTTGCTGACTCTACTTTTCCAAGAATAATATCTTTTTCTAGGGACGGCCCCTCTTGATCACATGCCCAAAGTAAGTGGGACAAAGTTTCACCAATCCATGCTTCTAAAGAATGACTCTGGCTGCCCTTCAAAGACAGATTTGTTTGTTCCTTTGACATTCCCAATATATCCAGTATTCTCATTAACACTACAATCCAAAGTCACCAGTTCTTCAATCTTCCTTGTACATTGTCCAACTTTTACATGCATACAAAACAGTTGAAAATATAATAACTTGAATCTTATACATTTTAGTCTTTAAAGTGACATCCTTGGTGGCAGATTTACCCAGTGGAATGTGTTATGTGATTTATTGACTGTTACTTTCGTGAATGATGTTTGTACACTCAAGTAAAATGAAATAATTGGCTACTTTGATCTTTTTCTAATTTATTATAATGTTGCTTATTGGTCTAAATGTGAGGATTTTTGTTTTCTTTATATTGAGATGCAATTTATTTTGCTATATTCTTTGATCTGATTTAAGTTCTCATAACTTTTAGCAAGCAAGGCATATTCTGTTATCTGCATGTTGTTATTGTTATGTGCCGTCGAGTCTCTTCCGACTCATAACGACCCTATGTACAACAGCCCTAAACTCTGCTCTGTCCTGTGCCAATCACACTGTCTCAGACACACCCGTCCCGATTACCCTAGTCACTGAATCAATCCACCTCATAGAGGACCTTCCCCTCCTGAGCTGTTCCTCCACCCTCCCAAGCATGATATCCCTCTCCAAGGACTGGTCCCTCCTTACAACATGTCTAAAGTATGTTAGACGGAGCCTCAGAATCCTTGCCTCCAAGGAGCCACCCAGTTTAACACTTTCCAGGATGAATCTGTTTTCCTAGCAGTCCATGGTACTCTCAATACTTTTCTCCAGCACCACAGCTCAAAGGCATCAATTCTTCTTCTATCCTATTTGGTCATTGTCCAACTCTCTGATGCATAACAAGTGAATGCAAAGACCATGGCCTGTATCAGATGCACCTTAGTCTCCAGAGAGACACTATTGCTCTTCAGTACTTTGGAGAGGTCCCTAACAACAGACTTTCCCATGCAATGTGCCTTTAATTCCCTGGCTGCTGGTGCAGAGAGTGTTGACTATGGAGCCAAGCAAACTAAAGCTGTGAACAATCTCAATCTCTTCACCATCCATCCTGATGCTGCATAACACACGTTATTGATAAATTTTCCTCCAATCCCAATTTCATGTTCTCTTTCATACAATCTGGCTTCTGGAATTATTTGCTCAGCATACTTATTGAATATATATGGTGATAAGAAACAAGCTGAGTCATACCTTTCCTGCTTTTAAACCGTATAGTATCTTTGTATTCTGTTCGCATGACTGTTGATCTCTGTACAGGTCTATACATAACTAAGTGTCCTGGAACTCCATTCTTTGCAACGTTATCTGTAATTTATTATGAGCTACACAGTCAAATGTTTTTTTACAATCAACAAATTACAAGAAGTCTTCTAATACTTTCTCTTTTTAGGTAAGATTCATCTAACATTAACAATGATCTCTCTCAAAAGGGAAATTGTTAAGTTTATTTGGAGAGGTAATGGCCCCAGAATAAGCAAAACACTTCTGAGAAACAAAAATTAAGTGGGAGGTATAGCACTTCCTGACCTCAAAACCTACTACACAGCAGTAGTAACCAAAACAGCCTGATACTGGTACAATGACAGGCATATAGATCAGTGGAACAGAATTTAGAACCCAGAGATAGACCCAGCTATCTATGGTCAACTGGTATTCGACACGGAAGTAAAATCTATCAAATGGGAAAATGACAACCTCTTCAACAAATGCTGCTGGCAAAATTGGACTGCTACCTGCAGGAAGCTGAAACAAGATCCACATTTCACACCATACACAAAAAATCACCTGAAGGTGGTTAAGAGACTTGAGAATAAAGCCAAAACCCATAAAGTTCACAAGAGACAAATTGGGATCAAGTTTAGAAGCTCTAGTCTACAGTATAAAGAGACTGTTAAATTCAGCTAGAAATGTACAATATGAGGAGGAAAAAAACCTGATGAACAGGACCTTCTAAAGATTAAATCCCAGTGCACATAAAAAACTTTTTCCAAGAGAGTGAAAAGAAAACCTACTGGCTGGGAACAAACATTTGGCAATACCATCTCAGATAAGAGTCTCATAATGAAAATGTATAAAATATTCCTGGGTCTCCACAAGAAAAAGTATGATTACCCAATTACAAAATTATAAAAAGACATGCAAAGAATTTTCACAGAGGAAGATATTCAAATGGCCAACAAATATATGAAGAAATGCTCAAAATCACTGGCAGTAAGAGAGATGCAAATCAAAACCACAATGAGATACCATCTTTCTCAAGTAGCAGTGGCAAAGTTTAAAAGGATAGCAAGTAATAAATGTTAGAGAGGATGTGTCAAGATAGGAACTCTTTATACATTGTTGATGGGATTTTACAATGGTACAACCACTATGGAAGATAGTTTGCCACTTCTTCAAAAAGCTGAAGACAGAAATGACGTATGACCCAGCTATTCTGTTGCTTGGAATATTCCCCAAGAAAATGAAAACTGAGGCTCAAACTCAAACTTATAAACCAATGTTCATAGTAGCATTATTCAC
>NW_006399794.1:2299597-2300700 GCF_000299155.1 Elephantulus edwardii
TGAGTGAACTAACTCAGTCCCGCAAGGAAAAATACTGTATAAAACCATTATTGTAGAATAAGTATGAGGATCCCAGGATGGGGGTGGGAGGCAGGTAGAAATAGAGGGATGAGGATAGGGTGGGTAGGGTGTTAGTCATAGGGTTACACAATCCGATGTGTGTGGTGTGTGGGGTGAAGGAAATGGGAAGAATCTTTTGTAAAAAGCAATGTATTCAAACTTTGTAAATAAATCAGAGTAATAAAAAAACTCAACCCTCCAAAAATAGCAAACAAACAAACAAAATCAACAAAAACACAGTTATCTCTCTTTTTCTATGGCTTCTTCTGAATCCAACTTACATTCTTTCTATTCCTCATGATGTACAACATTTAGCATGATTTAATTTCTGTGTATTATTGAAAATGCTCTATATTTTTCAATTATGTTGGATCATCACATTTTGGAAAAAAATATGAAATTTCCTGCTGGCTGGCTATGTCCTCAAATTTTTTGCATCAGTTAATGAACATGTATATGGTTATTGAAGTACCTCAACTGGTATTCCATAAATCCCTTGATCCTATTTTTATTTTCAAATACCTTCACTGCAGTCTGCACTAATTTGTTTAGTACCATAGATTCTTGATCATATGCTACTTTCTAAAATGATTCAATATTGACCAATCTTTTTATTCTGTTGTATTTAAGGTTGAAATGAGTTGGAATTAACTTGATGGCTTCTAAAAAGAATGTAGTAGAGATGAAGAAATTGAGGTTTGTAGAGGTTAAGGAATTCACCCAAGGCCACAGGAATAAAAGAAGTGGAGAAAGAATGTTTTAGATATTTGAAAACCTGATCTCTTTGTATTAACGCTCATTTGCTCTTTAAAACAAAATTTTAAAAAATCTAGCTCTCCAGGACCTATGTTATTAACCAATCACATCGTCAACTATTTCTCTTTAAAAATACTGGATAAATTGTGTATACTGCATTGAAACAGATGAGGGAAAGAATACTTTAAAAGAGATGTATGATAAGGTATTAAGGTTATCACAAGAGTCCACAAGAGTCTCTCTCAGGGAGGAGTGATAGGGAATGGCAAAGGACACACTGACGAAGA
>NW_006399794.1:2304365-2306909 GCF_000299155.1 Elephantulus edwardii
CCTCTAGATCCCAGTTGTTAAAAGAGGGAAAAATTTAAACAGATGTATAACAAATAATTTTGAACGTTATAATCTTTTAAGCTTAAGGCTAAAAATATTAACAATATGATCATTTCCAATCCAGAGATACAAGTTCCAATGCAGTTCCTATTTACCATAAATGGTTTTGGTAAGAGGAATATTGTAAATGTGGATACATTTCCACTATTTATTTGTGCTTTTAAAAAAGGCTTTATTTAGCCTCTAGGGGATCTCCCATCATTAATACCTAGACATGTTGGGTTTTGAGCGAACAAGCCACTTTGCTTTTCCTCTCATAATCTTTGTCAACTCTTTCTTCTACCTTTCTATGCCACACTCATTGTCAGATTACCCTCTTACTTGCTCTTAGCAGCTCCTAGGAGCCACTAACATAAGTTTTTCCCTGAGTACTGATTATAAAACTTGGCCAGAATCCTTGTCTTTTCAGTCTTGATAAAGTTTTCTGGTTGCCTGGTTACACCAAGGGAATATAGTCAACTCTAGACAATATTCTCAAAAGCAAGACATATCCAGCCTCCTCAATAACCTTTCTAAACACTGTGCCAGATTCTTAAGGAGCCAAGAACTTGGATTTGCTGCTTAGAAAAAGAGACATTTTATAATGTGTGCTTTCCCTTCAAAAACAATTAAGGAATTGGGGTCAAGATACTAACATTTTTCATAATTATTTTGCCAGATTTTACAGTTTTTATTTAATTTGAGCCCAAACTATCTTGTTTCTGAATACTGTGGTGAAATAAGTCAGGAAGGGATTGTAGGTGCTTCTTAGTTTCTGTAAGTCTTCTTCCTAGCAGACCCAAGACTTCGTAAGTTCCCTTGCTATTTATGACTAGCTTATAATAACAAAGTCATGCCCATCACCTGGAGCTGGGGAGAGAAGTCATACTTCTCTCCTGATGTTAGGAGTAGCAGGAACTCTCCCTATGTGTCTGTGTGGCTTCCCAATCTTGTTAATTCCAAGACACAATATTAATTAGTCTTTGCAAGATTGAATATTGCCCTCATTCTCCACCCATGAGTCACCTGGTTATGACCTGTTTTGTTCTAGGCACCAAAATCAAGTTCTTGGCTCATTAAGTGTCTGGCACCAAGTTTGAGAAGATAAGTGAGTGGGCTGGGTTTGTCTAGCTTTTGGGAAAGTTGCCTGATGTAACCAGGCAACCAAATTGCTGTATCAAGACTGAAAGGTTGGCCACATTCTGTAATCAGAGCTTTGTATCATAATCTTTCTTTATGATACTTGTCCTGCACTCTGTATCTGCAAGTGAGATATATACCTGGTCCAGCTTCCCTGTGGAAGGTGGGAGTGGTGAGATGCTGAAACTTACTTCTTGAGTTCCTTCCTCCACAGTTACTGTTTGAAATCCTGCTAGAAATGGATGAGTCACTAGAATTGCCAGCATCTTCCCACAAGTGTGTCACCAAATGTCCAGATTTTCCCCTTTTCAATACTATATTACCTACTCTTTCCCCAAGACACACCCCACCAGTGTCTTTGCTCTGCCTAAGACAGTGAAAAACAAACAATACTTGTCATATCTCAAGTCTTACACCATCTGGTTGACCTTGCTGGAATCAGTTTCTAGAGTTGTTGTTATTGTTGTTAGGTGTCTGGTTGAGTATGAATCACAGTGACCTTTTAACAACAGATCTAACCCTGTTCTATCCTGTGCCATCCTTATAATTTCTGACATACTGAAGCCCATTGCTGCTGTCACTGTACCAATCCACCTGGTTGAGAATCTTCCTCTCTTTTGCTGACCCTCTACCTTGCCAAGCATGCTATCTCTCTCTCCAAAGAGTAGTCTCTTCGAGCAATAGGCCTAAAGTATGTGAGAGGAAGCTTGATCATATTTGCCTCCAAGGAACACTATGGCTACACCTTCTCTAAGGCACTTCTCTATTTGCACTTTTGCCAGTCTATGGGATATTCCGCACTCTTGTCCAATACCACAATTCAAAGCTATCAATTCTTCTTCTGTCATCCTTATTTGTTGTCCAGCTCTCAGCAGCATAGTAAGTGATTGAAAAGATCATGGCCTGAATCAGGGGTACCTATGTCCTCAAACTCACATCATTGCTTCTCAAAAATTGAGAGGTCCCTGACTGCAAACTTTCTCAGTGCGATGCACCAAGTATATTAATTGTGGATCCAAGTAGGATAGAGTCATTGACAGTTTCAGTCTTTCCCCGTATGACATTGCCTGCAGGTCCAGTGGTGAGAATTTTTCTTTTCTTGACATTGAGATCTCTAGAGTTGAGTTAGCCAAAATTCAACAGCCATTCATGGATTATCTACTTTGTGCTGGAGTTGGAAATCCAAGTAAGTCTTAGTTCCTACATCCCAAAATTCTCTTAACAGTATTGCCCAGACAGATACTTCTTGCCAAGAACTCATCATGTCTCACATCAAAATCTCCATTCCAAACAACCTAAATGCCCATCAACAAACGAATAGGTAGAGAAGCTGTGGTATATTCGCACAATGGAATACTATGCTGC
>NW_006399794.1:2307009-2316884 GCF_000299155.1 Elephantulus edwardii
AAAAAAGGGAAAAAATACAGGAGTAACCTCATAAAATGGACTCAAATGTGTGTCAGCTTCCTTCATCCCCTCTATTCACTCTTGTTTGTTATTTTAAGAAAAGAAAAAGAAAAGAAAAGAAGCCTAAAAGGGATGGGTCACCAAGGAAAGGAAGAAACATAACATGCTTGGATAATCCGTAACTAACAAATAATATTTCATATATTTCATAATATGAAATATGTTTTTCAAATATGTTACTTTATTTGTACCTCATCACAATATTGGGAATATGTACAATTACTCCCATATCTAGGCTAGGAAACTGAGGCTTGAGGAGGTTTAGGAACTTTCCTAAATTTGAACCACTAATTCCATCAGACCAGAATTGAAACTCAGATATTCATTCTTCCAAACTCACTTTTGTTCACCATACCAGATATATCCAGATTCCCGTTCCTGGCACAATACACGGCAACTCACTATGTTTTAATATGTGAACATTGTTGTTGTGCACTGTAGAGTTGGAATTGACTCATGGTTCATCCTCCTGTGGGTTTTTAGAGGTTTAATTGCACTGGAAGAGATTGCCCATCCTTCTTCCAAGGGGCAGCTTGTGGCCTTGATCACTTGCCTTTGGGATTGCAACACAGCTTCTTGCCATTAGGCTACCAGATATAACACATGAATAGTAATAAACACATCTTATTGGTTATTTACTAAGAGTCAAAGGAGATCTAGTAGTGCAATAAATGATGACATGTTTGCTTGCTAGATGAAAGATTGGCAGTTTAAACTCAACCAAAGTCTCAGTAGGAAAAAGACTTGAGGAATCTATTACTACAAAGATTATGGCATAGAAAACTCTATTGGACAATTACTCTGGACTTTGGGATCACTATGAGACAGAATTTACTTGTAAGCACCCAACAGAAGAATTGTGTGACAGATATTCTATACAGTGCTTGTACATTATCACTTTCAGTTCACATAACAAACCTATGATGAAGCAACTGTTATTCCAACGTTACAAAGATGGCAAGCTAGGCACAAAGAAATGAACCCTTTTAGGAATCATTTCTTTTCTGCTTTGAGTTTTTTGTTGCTGCAATGTGTTTTTATTACTGGATAGCGTATTGAATCAAAGAGCATTTCCAAAATTTTATTTTGAAATCCAGAGTTTGATATGTATTGTTTGATAAACATACATCCTGGTGTTTTCAGGGTAGAATTATATTGAACAGTCCTCTCTTTCAGGTGTTACAATTAGTGGGACATATATATCCTGCTGGACTCTGTATTGCCTTCTATTTCCCTGGTGGGTCAAAATAATTTAGGGTGTTTGAAAATGTTACATATGCAGGAAAACAGAATTGGCCCATGCAGTTTACAAATAATGCACAGGAATCTGGATTGTTGTTGTTGTTATGTGCCGTTGAGTCACTTGCAACTCATAGTGACCCTGTGTACAACAGCCCTAAACTCTGTTCTGTCCTGTGCCAATCGCACTGTCTCTGACACTCCCATCCCGATTTCCCCAGTCACTGAATCAATCCACCTCATAGAGGGCCTTCCCCTCCTGCGCTGTCCCTCCAGCCTACCAAGCACGATGTCCTTCTCCAAGGACCGGTCTCTCTTTACAATATGTCCAAAGTATGTTAGATATAAGACTTAACTCCTGGTGAAAAAGCCAAAGGACACAATAGTTTTGCAAAAACACAGCTCCAGGATGGATCATCACATACCTTGTAAAAACATTAATTTGCAACATATACTCATTTCTCCAGTATTCAACAGTTCTACAGGTCTCTTCCTGCCTTGTCTCCCCCCATGGCCATGTGTACTGTCAGTGGGAAGGCAGAACGATCCAATAAATTCCAGGGGAGAAAAAGGCAAGTGAGTGGACTTAAATCACTTCCTTCAGTGTCAGAGCCTGATTCTAAAGCTGGGTCTGATGACTGTGTATGTAGTCCTAAGGTCAGAGGTTTGAAGTAACTGTCTCACTGGAGAGCTATGGGGTAGTCTGTGTTCATAATGATTTCAGCCTCTGCCCTAGAGATAGTCTGAGGTGGCATCGATTTGTAAATGGTGGGTTTGGTTGTGGTCTTTTTTTATCCCTGATTATCTGGCAGCTTTGCTCTTAAAAGTTAATAACTTCTGACCAGAGTAAAGGAATCAGCTTCTGAGACCAACCTCCGGCACTCCACTTCCTCCCAGCGCCATGCCTTACTCCTGCTGCCTGCCCAACATGAGCTGCCGCACCAGCTGCTCCTCCCGGCCCTGCGTGCCCCCCAGCTGCCACAGCTGCACCCTTCCCGGGGCCTGCAACATCCCCGCCAATGTGGGCAGCTGCGGCTGGCTCTGCGAGGGCTCCTTCAACAGCAGCGAGAAGGAGACCATGCAGTTCCTGAATGACCGCCTGGCCAGCTACCTGGAGAAGGTGCGGGACCTGGAGCGGGAGAATGCGGAGCTGGAGTGTCGCATCCGTGAGTACTGCCAGCAGCAGGTGCCCTTCGCCTGCCCAGACTACCAGTCCTACTTCCGGACCATCGAGGAGCTCCAGCAGAAGGTGAGGGCTGGACTTTGAGGGGGCACAGAGGAAGCTGGTTCTGTTTGAACAATAACATGTTTATGTTTAAGTGACCCTCACTATAGAATCTTACTTTCAGATTCTTTGTGCCAAGTCTGAGAATTCCAGGCTGGTGGTGCAGATTGACAATGCCAAGCTGGCCTCTGATGACTTCAGAACAAAGTATGTGGAGACCTTTTTGGATCGGATGACTTTTAAGGGTCCTGTGGGCCCCATGATGTCTAGAAGGGAAGAGACATTTTCCCTTTTTACTCCCTTCTAAGAATCTTGGTTACATAACATCATTTTCAGACAAGGAACTATATCTCAGGGCCATTTGCTTTTCAGTTTATGTTGAAGGGATTCCCAATTCCTCAATGTCCAAGATTGAAAACAGTTGGTCTTTGAGAATGGGAGGATTTGTGATAGATGAGAGACTCCAACTTCTGGGTCTCCTCAGGTGCCATCTGATGTGGGTTAGGGGGTTATCTCCAGGTGGTTCATGCAACTTGAGGGAAATATGTGACAAATAACATGCAGAAAACTGTGTAAACTCAAGGACTATTAAGATAGTCTCACCAAATAGGACATGGGCCAGGGAAGTGGGTTTCTTTTCTGGATCAACTTCCCACTCCGATCTGTGTTCAAAGGTATGAGACGGAGCTGTCCCTGAGGCAGCTGGTGGAGGCCGACATCAACAGCCTCCGCAGGATCCTGGACGAGCTGACCCTGTGCAAGTCCGACCTGGAGGCCCAGGTGGAGTCTCTGAAGGATGAGCTGCTGTGCCTGAAGCAGAACCATGAGCAGGAAGTCAACACTCTGCGCTGCCAGATTGGCGAGCGCCTCAACGTGGAGGTGGATGCTGCACCCACTGTGGACCTGAACCGTGTGCTGAACGAGACCAGGTGCCAGTATGAGGCCGTGGTGGAGACCAACCGCAGGGACGTGGAGGAATGGTACAACAAACAGTCTGAGGAGCTGAACAAGCAGGTGGTGTCCAGCTCAGAGCAGCTTCAGACCTGCCAAGCAGAGATCATTGAGCTGAGACGCACAGTCAATGCCCTGGAGATCGAGCTGCAGGCCCAGCACAACCTGAGAGACTCTCTGGAGAACACCCTGACCGAGACGGAGGCGCGCTACAGCTCCCAGCTGTCCCAGGTGCAGTGCATGATCAGCAACGTGGAGTCCCAGCTGGGTGAGATCCGCTGTGACCTGGAGCGTCAGAACCAGGAGTACCAGGTGCTGCTGGACGTGAGGGCCCGGCTGGAGTGTGAGATCAACACGTACCGGGGCCTGCTGGAGAGCGAGGACTGCAAGCTGCCCTGCAATCCCTGTGCCACAACCAACGCCTGTGACAAGCCCATTGGACCCTGTGTCACGAATCCCTGTGCACGTTCCCGCTGTGGGCCCTGCAGCACCTTTGGGTGCTAAATGTCTTGGGGTCATTAGGAGATTGAGTAAGGATGATAGAGTCATCAGTGGACCAATTCTACTCTGACAACTGTCAGGGACAGTGATAGCTTTAAGGCCCTCCAATAAATCTGGGTAGTGGAGGACGATGAACCAGGCTGACCTGATTTCCTTTCTTGCAGAACTGTTTTCTAGTTGTTCTGTGTCCTGATGGCCTGACAAGTTGGAGCTCCGTAGGTGCCCCCTGACATGTTTTGTGGTCCTCTTTGCTGCTTGAACATTCCATTCTAGCAGCTCCTCAAATCCCTTTGTAAATCTCCTAATAAACTTTCCTCTTGCAAAGCAGAAAAAAAAAAAAGGTAATAACTTCTGTGTCTGCTAATCATGAAATGTTTTCCAAGTACCTTCCCTGTTCAGAGCAGACCAATGCTGTCTTTATTTAGGGGTGGCCAAGTTGGATAGTTTTATGTGGCAAGCTTCCTCAATAGTCTCTTCTTCAGCTTTTGAAAAGAAGTGAAAACAGCACTCTTAGAAGATCAAGCATTTTCTTTCATCATCATTAATTAGTATCACCTTTTGAAAACCCTGGGGTGAAGTGGTGGATATTTCCTTGTATTTCATTTGAATTATTTCCTGGGAGGAATCCCAAGATGAGACCCTTTATGCAAGCAGTGACCCAGGCAGGAACTGCAGGTGCTATTTTCATCCTGTTAGTGGGTTTTACTAGCTAAGGACAATTCTTTCAGGATTGTAATCTCTGTATTTTCAGAATAATAGTTCTAGGGAATTAGAGGTTATGATGGGTGAGTATGGAGGTAACTCTGTCCCAGATTCTCCAGGTTATGGATCCACTCTTTTTTAAAATAATTTTAACCCACAAAACTCATTGCTTCCAAACTCTTTAGCCTCCTTGCCTGTTCTGTTCCTGTTGGTTTTCTCTTCTTCCAAATGGCACAAGGACAGACAATGATAACAACAAACAATACTTGCTGTAAGACCATTATTGTCTGGTGCATCTAGTACTTCTTTTTTTAAAAAAACTTTGTTTTATATTGGTTTGCATACAAAATTCATAAACACTGTGTTTCACACTTTCCTTCATTCACACTCCTATACATTGTGTTTTATAAACTTAAACACCATTGAATCATGCCCACCATTACTTTGCCTTTTCAGGTCCCTGCTGGATCTTTCCCATATCCTTACCCCCCCTTTCCTCCACCCACCAAATTGTGTGACCCTTTGATAGTACTTCTTTTTTTAATAGTTTGACTTTTTATCTTTTTAAAAATTATACTAGTTTATTAACAAAATTTGAATACATTACTTCTTAAGATGATACTGACGTCAAACCTCATTTCATAACAGTGGATAGCCAATAGACTCACCAATATTTTAATGCATTCTCTGGGTATGGTGGGAGTTCATAATTTCTTGCACATCTCCTACTCTAAATGGCTGGAATTGTATGCATAGTACTGTAATCTAAAATTGCACAATCAATTCAGTCTTCCTTGCTCCTAACCTATTCTGAGGGTCAAGTCACTTAGTTATAGCTGGAGGAAGCGGCAGTTTAAGTACTTAAATCAATTAAAAAAGGATCTACTAACTAATGTGTAACTCATGTTCCCTTTTAAATGTCCAAATCTTATACTTGCTTTCTCTCCCGTGAAAACAGTAAATAGTATCATATGTTGAGGGAACTCTGATGGCCAAATGGGTAAGGAGTTGTGCTGACAACCAAAAAACAGATGGTTCAAATTCACCAGCTTCTCAGTGGAAGAAAGATGGACAGTTTGCTCTCATACTGTTTACAGCTGCTGAAAACCTGCTGGAGGGTGGACTATAAGTCAGTTCCAACTCAATGGCATGAATTGAGTTGCTGAATTATCAACCATTAAGGGTTTATGATATGTTAGGCTCTTGACCAATTGCTTATATGTATGGCCACATTTAGTCTTTTAAAAACTCCTATAAGACAAGAGTATATTCCCATTTTTCAGATAAGTAAATGGAGAGCAAACAAAGGAACTGAAATGAGACCACGTAGCAGGAAAAGGAACTGAGATCTGAAAAGCTATCTGATTCCAAAGCCTTTGTAGTTTTAGCTTTTGTCACCTCAATACTGCTATTGAGATCTAAAAGTTTTCATTACTCTAAAAGTTTAGCTAGTAGGGTAGGAGAGAAAGTGAAGCAGATGCTTTTATTTGGTTCTATCTCTTCTGTGTCTGAGTCTCTTAGTAGGCTCTAGACATCTATGCCAATGAAGTATGGGGGGCTATGTTCTTTAGAGGAAAACAGAACTCTAACTTCTTCTCTTCCAAGTTTGCAACCTTTGCTCGAATACTCTTCTCTAAAACATGTTCTTCTCAAAGCCTACAGACCTCAATAGCATACTTTTTTTTAAAGACATGAAACACCTACTAGTGAAGATCAATGACTATAGCCTTCAGTATGGATTACATCCCGACATAAAGAAAAGCAAAACCCTGACAATTAAACCAATAAACAGCATAATGATAAATGGAGGAAAGAGTGAAGTTGTGAAGGATTAAATTTTACTTGAATACACAATCAAAACTCAGCAGTCAGGAAATCAAATGATCTACAGTACTGGACAAATCTACTGCAAGGGAGCTAAACTTCAACATAATAAAGACAGAAGATGCCATTTTTGAAGACTAAGGTGTACATGAGCCACATCATAGAATTTTCAATGAACACATATGCGTTCAGAAGCTGGCCAATGAGTAAGGAAGACTGAAGAGCAGCCAATACCTTTGAATTATGGTGTTGGTGAAGAATATTGTCTATTCCATGGGTTACCAGAAGAAGGAACAAATAAATGTGTTTTGGAAGAAAGATAGCTGGAGTATGGAGAGGTCTGTCTCATTTACTTTGGACATGTTATCAAGAGCAGCCAGCTGCTGGAGAAGGACATCGTGTTTTCCAAAGTAGAATGACAACAAAAAAAGATTTTCAACAACATGGACTGTCACAATGGTTACAACAATGAGATCAAACATTGTGATAATTGTGCAGAACTGAGCAATCCTTTGTTCTTTTTTACTTGGAGTCACTATGAGTTGGAACTGAATAGATTGCATTTATCAAGAACAATATTGCCACAGTTGATTACTGAAGGGGAGGAATGCAATTTTCATCTACAAAACATTATTTTAGTGTAACAGTGTATCTTGTATATTGATATACTTGGAATATTTTACATCCATGAGAACAATCATGCTTTTGTTATCAATGCCAGCTATCTCTGGAACGGTGTGTCTGAGCTGAAATACTAGTCTTCCACGGGAAGGTCTTCTCCAACAAGCCAAAACAAATGAGAGACCCTTTAACTCTATCATAGCTCTCTGATTTCCTTAAATCATAACATTTATCTCAAGTTGAAATTACTGATATAATTCCATTTATATGAAATATTCAGAAAAAGAAATTTATAGAGACTGAAAGCAGATTAATATTGGCCTGAGCCTGGGGGTCGGAATGGAAATTAACTGCAAAATAGGCATGAGGGATCTTATTGAGGGAATACAAATATTCTAAAATTGATTTATGGCAATTTTTATACCTTTTGGTAATTCCTAAAACTTCGTGAACTGTACACTTGAAATGGGTGAATATTATGACACGTGTTAATATTGTTGATTTCTGACTCATAGTAACCCCACGTAACAGAATAGAACTGTCCTAGTTTTTTTGCTATAATCTCTATGGAAGCACATTGTCAGAGTGTCTTAGAACAATCAGCCTTGTGATTATCAGCCAAAGGCTCAAGTGTGGTACCATTAGCATGTCTATACCTCAGTAGACTGCTAAAAATGATCTTCCTCATTTTGTTTACTTTATTGCTCTTTGATTAGAAAATAAGCTTCTAAGGTAGAGAACTTGTCTGTCCGGTTCACCAGTATATGCCTGGCACCTTGAACAGCATGTGGTACATTATAAGTGCTCAGTAAATCTTTAGGGAATGAGTAAACATATGGGCTAACAAATACTTACTGTTTTTCAGCACAGAGTGAAAGTTTGTGAAAGGAGATGTGTTCAATACAGAATCAATAACAAACTTCAAGTCTACAAAATCACACACAAAAGAGAAAAATGTTATAACATCTCTATTCTTGATAAGTATATAAAATTGTCTGCAGCCAATGTAGCATCTTCTCTGCCTTCACTCTCTTTGTCATTACAGGGAAGATATCTGGAATTACAGAATTCTCTCCCAGTGCAGTTCTGTGCTCAGTTCTTTAAAAGAGAAGTGGTAAACAGTATATGAAAAGAAGAAGCCTTTACTCTCTGGCAGCAATTGTGGGCAGATGGGGAGTGAGACAGAGGTGCAGTTTACAAAGGCTTCCAAGGCAGTGCCTGTGAACCAGTGGCTTCATAGCTGAAGGTTGGTGAGATTATAGCTTCTCTGCATTCCTGAGATTCATCTCTTGCTTTAGGGTAGTCAACATCCACTTCTCACCTCTAATGACTTCTTAATTTCATGTCTGTGTCAGGAAATTTGGAAGACAACTGCCTGCCTGACTGACTGGAAGAAAGACATGTTTATTCCCATTCCCAAGAAAAGTGATCCATTAGAATGTGGAAATTCTCAAACAATATCGTTAATATAACATGAAAGCAAAATACTATTGAGGATCATTCAAAGACTGTGGCCTTCAATATAAATTACATCTCAACATTAAGAAAACAAAAATAAATAAAAAAATCCTCTCCACTAGACTGACAGGCAGCATCATGATATATGAAGAAAAGATTGAGACTGTTAGTGATATCTTCTTACCTGGATCTACCAATCAGGAGATCAGGAGACATATTGCATTGGGAACGTCTGTGGTCAAGGACCTCTCCAAATTACTGAGAAGCAATGATATCAGTTTGAGGACTAAGGTTATGCCTGATCCAGTCTTTGGTCTTTTCAATTACTTGTTATGCATCTCAGAACTGGACAATGAATGAAGATGACAGGAAAACAGTTGATGCCTTTGAATTTTATTGTTGGAGAAGAGTGTTGAACATCCCATCACTTCCAGAAGAACAAACAGATATATCTTAGATGAAATAAAACCAGAGTGCTCCTTAGAACCAAAGATGATGAAGCTTCCTCTCCCATACTTTGGGCATGTTGCTTGGAGAGGTTATTCCTTGGAGAGGGATATCATGCTTAATAAGGTGGAGGGGTGGAGAAGGAGACTAAAACCCTCAGTCAGCTGGACTGACACAGTCACTGCAAATATGGGCTTGAGAGTATCAAAGATTGTGAAGATGATACCGGGTAGGATAGTTTCAGATCTGTTGTTTGTAGGGTTGCTATGAGTTGTACTCCACTTGACAGCACCTAACGACAACAACAGCAGTAGCACTACATTAATTTCCTCAAGTCCTTCCAATGGTCTGTTAAGTGTTTGGTTCTCTATTTGAGCAATCCAAAAGAGTATCTTTTTCTGACTGACCTCAGATCAATATAATTAGTATAAAGCATCTTCAAAAGACTTAGATAGAGGAGGGAAGGATATAAATTATATTTGTGCTTTTATTTTTTTATTAAATTTTATTAATTTTAATGACATTTACAGAGATTTGGGGTTTTTATTCATTCATTGTTGCACTATTTTCTCTACCCTCCTCCCCAGTTTGTTCTTCTTTTTTTTTCCCCTTTAAAAGTCTGTTTGAATTGTCCAATTGCTACAGTGCTTGCCAAAGCCAGTTCTGATTAATCTCCTTTGTCATTGTGTCCTTTGCCATTCCCTGTCACCCCTCCTTGAGAGACTCTTTACCCTGATTCATAGGGAAAAGGGGACTGTGTATTCTCTTAGCTACTTCCTGCTGAAAAGGGACGCTGTAGGTTTCAGGGTGAAGATCTTCTCTCACTACTCTAAAGGGCCCCTTTGGC
>NW_006399794.1:2323336-2330748 GCF_000299155.1 Elephantulus edwardii
CCAAAATCTCTGTAGATGTTCATTGAAATGAAAAATAAACAAAGTAATTAAAAAAAATCTCCATTCCATTATGGCAGTTTTTTCATAGCTGGAAGAAAGATAGAAGGAAATGAAGTATGAAATTTTCCTGTTAGTTCAGACAAAAGTAACACTGAATTCTTTAGGTAATATAATTTCCATTTGGGCAAATCTATGGCACTTTGGACCATTTATCTGTTCACACAGAGGTAGTTTTTCAGATCATGGAGACTCTTTAATGGAAATAAAATTTTAACAGTGCTAGTATAAGGCTCAGTGCTAGGTGAGCTGATAACTTAGGGAGATGCTTGAAGATGGAATTTGTTGCATTAGGCAAAATCAGTGCCTAACCTAACAGTGATGGCAGTGTACTGACAATACTAGAAAAGACACCTGAAAAAAAAGACATATACTATGTTTCTGAAACATGCCAATCACTGTGAAAATGGAATCATCAAACACCAGAAAGTTTTCTTACTACAAATGTCAAGCATGCTGGACATGAATACTTGATCTTGCAAGGGCTATGAGATATTTTTTTTAATTTCCAGAGTATATGTTTTCCATGCTTTATACTGCCTTTCTTTATAAAACTATAAAAGTCTCCCTCAGATGCAATAGAAATTCATTGCAAAGAGACAGAGAATAAATCTGGGGGTAAATAACATCCCTGTATTCATTAAAAGCTGATTCTATTCTTTGTAAACATCCTACCACTCCCACCCCTGAACAGTGGTTATAGGTGAAAGTGTGAGGATATGGACTGAACATCAATTCCCAACTTCTGGTTTGTCATACTAGGTGTTACTATGGTGTTTGAACTATGCCGTCACTCTTTAAACATCACCAAGTTCACTCATGGTGAACAGGTTTTAGTAGAAGTGCCAAGAGTAAGACAGGGTGGTAAGAAAAGTCTGGTGAACTACATTCAAAAATAGGCAGTGAAAATTCAACATATCACAAGAGCATTTTGAATTTTGTCTGATACAGTGCTAGAAGATGAACTCCTTGGGTTGGAAGGCACTCAAACTGCAACATGGCTGCAACAGTGAACTTGAATATACCAATGATCTTGACCATGGCAGAAGACAGGGCAATATTTTTTTTCTGTTGTGCATGGGGTCACCATGTGTCTGACTGGACTGCCAGTTGACAAGAGCAACATCAACAATGCATCAGGAGAGGCTCCTACATGAAAATGAAACAGGGCTTGATATGTTTGGCCTTTGTCTCTAATTCTGAGCTTCCTCAGTTTCCCCACAGAGACTGATTGAACTAATGATGACCCCTCTGAAGTACCTCGGATGGACATACAGACAACGTATCCTAGACGCCTCTGAAGAAGGAAATTCTAATTTGGACTAATCATTTAACTTTAAAAATAATAAAGTTCTTTTTAGGTGACTCATTTTAAACTAATGAGTTGATTCTCAGCATCTCTTGCAAACAGTAACATTCAATCCCAAAGATTCCCCCTAGATGTTACCAAGGTGTTATAGTGGTAGATATCTTTTGATTGTAATCTTTATTCTGGATACCAGTTTCAAAATGAAGGTCTTTAATGGTAGGGAGAAAGTCCCTTGGTAGTGCAGTTCGTGTTTGACTACTAACATAGGCCTTGGAGAAAGTGCGACCAGAATGTTCCAGAAAGGATGGTGAAGCTTCATCTCGTATCTCACTTTGAGCATGTTACTGTTGTTGTTAGGTGCCGTTGAGTTGAATACAACCCACAGCGACCCTATGAACAAAAGATCTGATACTTGTTCTATCCTGCACCATCCCCACACTTCCTGACACACAAGAGCCCACTGCATCAGTCACTGTGTCAATCCATCTAGTTGAGGGTTTTCCTCTCCTTCACTGACCCTCCACCCTTCCCAGCACCATGTCCTTCTCCAAGGAATAGCCCCTCCTAGCAACATGCCCAAAGTATGTGAGGTGAAGCCTCTTCATTCTTGCCTCCAAAGAGCACTCCAGCTGCACCCTCTCCAAGACATATCTGTTTATTCTCTTGGCCATTCATGGGATGTTCAGTGCTCTTCTCCAACACCACAGCTCAAAGGCATAAATTTTTCCCCCGTCTTCCTTATTCAATTTCCAGCCCTCAGATGCATAACAAGTGATGGCCTGAGTCAGATGCACCTTAGTTCTCAAACTGACATTATGGAGAGGTTATTCTTTGGAAAGGGATATCATGCTTGGAAATTTAGAGTATCAGTGAAAGAAAGGAAGACCCTCAAGGAGATGGATTAACAGAGTGACTGCAACAATGGGCTGGGGTGATAAGAGTGCAACAGGATAAGACAGGGTGACAGGATTGACATCTGCTATTTATAGGGTTGAAATGAATAGCTCTTGACTCATTAGCAGCTACAACACAAACACTGGCATAAAGGTTGAAAGTTTGAACCCAAGTTATGCCATGAAAATCTCATCTAAAGATTACAGCCAAGAAAATCCCAAGGAGCTGTAACATGGAAACATCATGAGTTGAAATAGAGTTTATATCTATGAAGTTAATGAAATTGATTTTTTTTGGTTTTAAACAGCAAGAAGTGCATTCCATGCACTGATAATCCAAAACCATCTGAGAATGGATAATGCATTCTCAGATAAGAGAAGTGATGGGATAGAATCTGTGGATAGAATTTTGTGGACCTACTTAAAGGGAATCCTTCCATTTAGAATAAGGAAATGTGTAATTTTGGAAAAATGACTGATACTTTCCCTATCACATATCTCCAATGCAAATGAGCTCATAGAACTTATTGAACATGAAATAGTCATGTTCTTCAAAGTAACTCATACGCTATTTGGAATTCTTTTCTTATTCTGTCCAATCTCTCATCATTTATTAATGATTGAATTTGGCAGCAAGAAAATTTCTTATAATGCAAGATTTTAGGCTTCAATCAAAAGAACACATATGGATCTGCAAAACAACTTGGGTGATTTTCTCTTTGGGAAGATTTATATGCAGCGAATCCCCCGGAAAATGCTATGTCCAGGAAGAGTCTAGAGGTAGAAAAATTCACTGCTAACAGAGCAGTGTTTTTTGCAAGGCACTTCCTTCCTCTGCACACCAGCCAGCAGCTCTGTTGGAGTGGAAAGCTCAAGGCTCCTTCTAGCACCGCCAGGCATCCTCATGTAGTATCCTTGGTGTCTTGTCCATCCATAGGGAGAGCCAGCCTATTCTTGTTTCTGTACATACTCTTTGGGTTGATAGCTTATGCAGTGGACATCAGGTGATTTGGCAACAATAACAATAATGATGATAACAACCACCACCAGCATTTTAGAACATCAACTACTGTGAGACAGAGTAGGGAGCTCTGGTGGCCTAGTGGGTAAGGAGTTGCACTGCCAACCCAAAGACAAGTAATTTAAATCCATCAGCCACTCCGAGGTAGAAAGATGGGAAATCTCCTGTGTGATTTACAGTTTTGAAAACCTGTTAAAAGGTCAGCTGTGAGTTGGTTCTGATTCAAAGGGTGGGTGTGTGCGTGTGTGAGAGAGAGAGAGAGAGGTGATAGGTGTTGATAAAAAGTATTTTTCATCCACTATTCCATTTAGTTCCCATGACAATGTGAGGTATGTATTATTATCACCCATTCTGGGCAAATGGAAATGGAGATTTAAAATGGCATAGGCGTTGAAAAGGTAGAGCTTGGAATCAAACTCAAACTTATTTGTGCTGGAGTAATAACCACTATATCTTATTTCATTTAAAACTTTGGCACCATTTTGAACATTTTTTTTAGAATTTCATCTTCATTTGAGACAATACATGTAACAAAATTATGCCATCTTAAAGAAGTACTACCATTAATAGTACTTGTACAATAGCGCCATTAACTATTAAAGTGTATGGACTATTGTATTTGTATAGACATATGAAGTATCCTGGATGCCACTGAAGGAGGTTATTCTAATGAATTAATAATTTTGTCATATGTGTTACTATCAACATCATTTATTTCCAACATTTTACCTCACCTTCAGTGGAAATTTTATAACCCTTCAGCAATAAATCTCATTCGTTCTTTCCCCCAGCCCTTAGTAAACAGTAATATATCTCAATGCATTTGCCCATTCCAGATATTTCAGAGAAAGGGAACCACAACATATTTGTCCTTTGTGAACCACGACATATTTGTCCTTTGTGAACCACGACATATTTGTCCTTTGTTATCTGACTTATTTCACTCAGTATAATTCTTTCACGTTTTATCCATATTGCTAAGATTTGTGATTATTTTTAACAAATTATGATATTGTGTGTCATAATTTCATTTCTCCTTGTGACTAACATTTCATTTCATAATATGTATGTGGGATAAGGACAAGTAATCTCCTCTCTTGTGCTTACTGCCTCTGAAAACCCACTGAAGGGTAAGCGATAGGTTGGTTCTGACTTGATGACACAAAGTAACAACAACAATATAGCTCTGGTGGCTTAGTGGTAAGAAGTTGTGATGCTAACCTAAAGGCACTCAGTTTGAATCCACCAGCTGCTCCATGGAAGAAAGATGGTCAATCTCCTCCTGTGCAAATTATTGTTTTTGAAAACCCACTGCAAGGTCACCTCTGGGTTGCTCCTGACATGATACTACAAAATAACAACTAACTCTCTCTCTCTTTCTTTATATGTCATAAATATATGGCCTTGGAGAGCTGAACAATGAATAAGGATGACATAAGAAGAATCAACCCCTTTGAGACGTGGTATGGGAGACAGTACTGAATATCCAATAGACTGTCAAAAGAACAAACAGATAGGTCTTGGAGAAAGTACAGCCAGAAATTCTGACCACCACCACCAAAGTTTTTGTACACTTGTGATCAACCTCTACTGAAGACTTAGCGGACTTTGTAAATGTCACATATAAATGCTGCATAATGCCTTAGCTAAGGAATTCAACATGCTTTTGAAATCTTTGATTCTTGTAGGATATTGAAAACATTTTCTTTTCCCCCACGCTGGTTAGGTATTTCAGATCATTTCCTTTGTAATAGAGTCTTGGCTCATCAGAGCCAAATGAGGGAACATCCTGAGAGAAGACAGAAATAAAGGATACTTCCCATCAAACTACAAGAGATGATTTCAAAAGAAGCAGGAGAAAGGCTAGAGAATTTATTCTGGGGACCATGAAATAGGGGACTATCCCTCTCCAACCTTGACAGACTTTGCTCTATAGCTGTGTGTTTATCTCCCCTCTCACTCAGTAGGCTTTGCATGTGTGAGATAGAGTCAAATTCACTACCACTGGATAGAGTCTGATCCATAGTGACCCTCCATTGGGTTTCCTGGGCTGTAAATCTTTGTGGAAGGATACTCTTCATCTTTCTCCTTTGGAGAAGCTGGTAGATTTAATTAGCATCCAACCTTTTTGACTGGCAGCCCAATACTTTATGCACTACACTATCATTTCAGGAAGAAGTATATTATCAAGAACCAATGATAATAAAGAAAGATGTTCAAGGTGCTCTGAAGGCATTGGCAGAAAGTAAGATACAAAGAATTGATGGAACATCAATTGACACATTACAGTAAACAGATGCAGCCCTAGAAATGCTTACCAGGTCATGCCATGAAATCTGGAAGACAGCTACCTGGCCAACTGACTAGAAGAGATCCATATTTATTCCCATTCCCAAAATAGATGATCCAATAAAATGTGGAAATTATCAGTATCATTAATATCACATGTGAGCAAAATCTTGCTGAATATTATTAAAAATGGTTAGAACAGTATATTTACAGAGAACTACCAGAAATATGAACAACTTTAAAAGACGTTGTAGCATTAGGATGTCATTGCTAATCTTAAATGAAAGCAGAGTACCAAAAGGATGTCTATTTGTGTTTTATCAACTGTACAAAGGCATTTGACTATATGGATCACAACTAATTATGGCTAACATTGAGAAGAATGGAAATCCCAGAACACTTGGTTTTGATCCTACAAAACCTATACTTAAGCCAAGGAGCTGTTGTCCTGACAAAGCAAGGAACACTGCATGGTACAAAGTCAAGACTTTAAGGATATATTTTTTTATCCATCCCTTTTCAATCTATCTACTGAAAAGATCATTTAAGAAGTTGGGCTCTACGATGAGGAATGTGAATCAGAGAAAGACGTATCACTACCTGCATCATGCAGATGACACAACCTTGCTTACTGAAAGCAAAGAGGACTTCAAGCACTTGCTGCAGCATATTAAGAACTGCAGCCTCCAATATAGATTTCATCTCAACATCAAGAAAACAAAATCCCCTCCCCCAGATCAATATGCAACATCAAGACAGAAGGATCAAGAGAAAGGATTGAAATTGTTAACAGTTTCATTTTGAGCAGACCCACAGTCAGCATCCTTGGTCCCAGGAGTCAGAAAATCAAAAGATAAATTGCGTTAGGAAAATCTACTGTCAAGGATAACTCCAGAATGCTAAAGAGCAATGATGTCAGGCTAAAGGCTAAGGTGTGCTTAACCAAGCCATTCTCAATTGCTTGCTGTGCATCTGGGTATACTTTGGGTATGTTGTCATGAAGGGCCAGTCCTTGGAGAAAGGCATTATGCTTAAAAGAGTAGAAGGTCAATGCAAGAGAGGAAGACCCTGGAAAAGATGGATTGACACAGTGACTGTGACAATGGGGTCAAATGTGTCAGAGATGATGAAGTTAGCCCAGGACAAAGCTGTTGTTCATAAGGTCTACATGAGTCGTAGTTGACTCAAAGGGACTTAACAACATCACCAAGAATTCCACCAGAGCTTCTTATATGTGACATGAGAGAGGATGAAAAGGGTGCTTTCTAGTCTGGTAAGGATCCCCTCTTCTTCCTCTCCATTGTCTTGAGTTCCTCCTTCCCAAAAGGTGCATCGTCATTTCAAGAATATCATGTTTTTCTTGGTTGCATAAGAGAGCAGATATCCTGTCATGTTTCTTAGATAAGGTCTTGCACCAAGTGAAGGTAGAGCTGGTTGGCAGCTCTTCCACTGGAGTAGTGGTGAGTATGGAAGTCCAGTTTGCAGGATCTGAATCTGCAGCCTTCCTATTTGCCTATGAGGCAAGAATGTGAATGTCTACACTCTTAGTAATAGGCCATTCACATCTCAAACATGCCACCATGATCAGAAAGAGATACATGCATACCAAAGTTAAGCCAACTGCCTCAGAAATCCTGTGGACAGAGTGCCCTGCAGGATTATTAAGGCAGTAAATCTTTACAGAAACAAATGCCCTATTTTTCACTTGAGAAGCAGCTGGAAAGTTTAAACTACCAACCTTTTCATTAACAACCTAAATGCCCATCAACAAACGAATGGGTAGAGAAGCTGTGGTATATTCGCACAATGGAATACTATGCTGCATTGAAAAACAAGGAACTCA
>NW_006399794.1:2331123-2375789 GCF_000299155.1 Elephantulus edwardii
GGAATCCCAAAATCTCTGTAGATGTTCATTGAAATGAAAAATAAACAACCTAAATTAAAAAAAATGTTTTAATCACATCACTGCTAGGGCTCCATGTCAAACAATTATGAAAAATAAGCTCACTGTTTTCAAGTTTACTCTACTTCAAGGCAACCTTCACTGGATTCCTGAGGCTATAAATCTTAATGGGAGCAAACTGTCCTTTTTCTCTCCCATGGCATGCCTGAAGAATCAGAACTTTTAAAAATTTTTAATTGAGGTTTTTAATAAAAGTCTCTAGAGAACTTTGATTTCCATTCATTTGTTGTTGCACATTTTCCTCCTTACCCACCATCTAAGTTCACTTTTCTCTTTGAAAAAAAAGAAAATAAAAAAATTCTTTCATTGTTGCACAATTTCCTCCACACATCCTCAACCCCAGTCCACTTTGCTATGCGGCTCTTATTCTGGACTCTTGTCATGCAAATAATACTTAATTTTATATTCCTTTTAAATAGTTCTTTCCCTCATCTGTTTCAGTGCAGTACACATCATTTATCCCCTCTTTTCTTAGCTTCTCCCCAACTCCCATGCCAGTCCTGTTTGATAACAGTGGCATTATGTAGTATTTGTCCTATTGTGGCTGAGGTATTTCACTTAGCATAATGTCCCCATTTTGGATAATATTTTATGAGTTCCTTTTTCAGTGCTGCATAGTATTCCATTGTGTGACTATATCACTGCCTCTGGTACTGGTACAATGACAGACACATAGACCAATGGAATAGAATTGTGAACCCGGAAATCAGCTCATCTACCTATGGTCAACTGACTTTTGACAAGGAGATGAAATCAGTTAAGTGAGGAAACAACAGCTTCCTTAACAAATGGTGTTGGCAAAATTGGAAAACTATGCAGAAAAATCAAGCAAAACCCATACCTCATGCCATACACAAAAACCAATTCAAAGTGGATCAAGGACCTAGGACTAAAACCAAGGATTATAAACTCCATGAGAGAAAAGCTTAAAAGAACTCTAGAAGCCCTAATCCACAATATGAAGAGTCTTCCAAGCATCCTGAAAATCCTACAAACAGGAGAGAATAAAATAGATGAATAGTACCATCTAAGAGTCAAATCCTTATGCTCATAAAAAACCTTCTCCTATAGGGTAAAAAGGAAAGCCACAGACTGGGGAAAAAATATTTGGTAATGACATTTCTGATAAGGGGCTTTTATCTAGAATTTATAAAATACTTGAGCACCGCAACAAGATAAAGGTACACAACCCATTTGAAAAATGGGCACAGAGTATGAACAAACACTTCACAAAAGAAGACATTCAGATGGCAAATAAACATGTGAAGAAATGTTTAAAATCCCTAGCTCAAAGAGAGATGTAAATCAAAACAACTATGATATATCATCTCACTCCAGTAAGAATAGTAAAATACAACAGAGCAGCAGACAACAAATGCTGGCAAGGCTGTGGAGAAACTGGCACCCTTATTCACTGTTGGTGAGAGTGTAAAATGGTGCAACTACTCTGGGAGGCAGTATGGCACTTTCTCAAAGAAAGAACTGTTTAAAAGGGATATATGATTAGATATTATTGTTACGACCACCCACCACCCGAGTCCAGAACAAAGGGAGCTTAGTGGAGTGGACCTGGTGAGAGGGATTGAATAACAATGGAAGAGTTTTTTCTTTTACTTTTCAAAAAGAAAAGTGAATTGTGGAGAGGGGTGGGCAGGGAGAAAAGTGCAACAATAAATGAATGGAAATCTAAAGTCTCTGCAAACTTTCATTAAAAAAAAGTTGGAAATAGAAATACCATTTGACCCAGCAATTCCACTACTGGGAATATACCCTAAAGAAACCAGAACTGCCACCCAAACAGATATATGGACACCTGTGTTTATTGCTGCATTGTTCACAATAGCAAAGAGATGAAAGCAACCCAAGTGCTCATCAATGAAGTAGAACTTTCAGTTAACAGTTCAACATTTAACACACTACAACATTAAAATTTCTTTTCTAAATGGTTAGCATTCATAAATTCTTCAAGGCATTTAGTTATCCATTTCAGTGATAATATTCATCACTTGGGAATATTCATTCCAGTTAAAAACAAAAACAATGTCTCTATTACATTTCCCTCCTCCCCCCGCCCCCCGGAAAGGATTTAGGTAAATTTCATTATCAAATTACCGAAAACACCTCATTTCTGAATCCTTGGTTTAAAATTTTCCAGAGATTTCAAGATTAATTGTGACATCTAAGACTCAAAGGTAAAATGTTACTGATTAATGAATACCACTACCAGTAACATGGCTTTAGGAAGATGGAAAGGCCATCTTCCTAAATGGGGAAAGCCTGCTCGAATGGCAATGGGAGTCTGAAGATTAAATAAATCATCTTCCTGTATCTCCTTAAGTAAACCAGCTTCTCTGAGACTCAACTTCTTTATCTATGGCAGGGAAAAATTTCCTGTTAACCTCACCTCAGATACTCTGTGTAAGAAAGTTAATATCCAAGCACCTTTTCTCTGTTATGAGCTGCCTCTGCCATAATCACATAAAACCTTCAATGCGATTCCTAGATGTCCTTTGTTATGTGAAACTGGTCACTCTCCCAACACCTCCTAGAACGAAAATCACGAAGTTGAGCAGTACTGCTTGAATGATTCTTCTGTTGACTTGTAAGATGCAGAGCAGAGTCACTCTGAGATAGTTTTCCACTGGACCAATGGAAAAGAGGAATGGTCTCAGTGCAAATATCCCCAGATTTAGTTCTAGAATTCCCTGTGCTTCACGCCACTTCACGTCACCTCATAAGCACCTCCCTGCTTATGGCCTGTGAGCCTGTATGTCTCCTAGGTCCTCCCTCAGGAATGAGAACCTGGCCATGCATTGGTTCCATTTGGTCCCTTCCATTTGGTCTCAATTTCTTTGTTTTGGTGTTCTGACTCCTTCTACCACAACTATTTTTTTTTTATTCTTTTCTCTGTTTCCCTGCCCTTTATAGCAAATAATAATCCAGAGTTTTAAGGGTTTTTTTGTTTTTGTTTTGTTTTGTTTTTTTGTTTTTTAGTGAGAAGGAAAACCCTCATTGAGATGGACTGACACAGTGTCAATCACAATGGACTCAAGCAAGGCAGTAATATGATGGTACAGGATGAGGTGGTGTTTTGTTCTAAGAGTGAGAATAGACTTGACAGCACCTACAATACATTGTTAATTCACAATTGTTCTGTTTCAATGACTGAGCTGTCTGAAGCTGTGGTATTCATTTAGACCTCTGTAAGAAAATGGATATTACCCTAGATTCTACACGACCTTAGACCTTCTTGCTGGTATGGTTTTGCTCCCAATGGGAGGCTAAGCTACTTCATTAAATTCTAGAAAAATGAAATGTTCACTTCTTGAGCATCTCAATCAGTATTTAAAACTCTTGTACCTTAGGTTCCTGGGTTCCACGGTATGTTAGTTAAGAGCACTCAGTCAGGAGTAAAAAGATCTGAGTTCCAATTTTGGTTCTGCCACTAAATGGTAGGATTCTTAACCTTCCTGGGCTTTGATGTTCTCATATCAAACTTAAAGAAAGTAAGGGTGAAAAGCCAAAATTTCCCTAGAACAGAATTCCGAGATTTTGTGAGCACTGATGAATTTTGAGTATATTTTAAATACAAGAAATCTAAGGATACAGAAGGAAGATGAAGACAGATGAATGTGACATTTCAACTTTACCAAATGTCAACATAGATAGAACAGACTTGCGGCAAAAAAGGAAAAGAGAGAAATTGTGCTATAAACCTTCCTTCCCCACCAAGGGAGAATTTTCCTTTCTGACACCCCACACAGGGCTGTAACTCACTCAAAATTGTATTTAGGCTCTAAACTGCAAAGCACTCCTCTTGAAGAATTTATGAGGGACCTGAAAGCTGTATATTTGCTCTGGAGACATCTATTGTTTGTTTATAATCTGTGCATGTTTAATTTGCAATAAAACCGGGAGGCACCACTGTACAAATAGACAACTCATCCACCCTCAAGTGCTGTCTTGGAAGGAGGAGAAATTTGAGGAAAATTTATCACTTTGCCTTGTCAGTAAAAGAATTTTGAGTTGTTGTTTCATAGATAAAGGATTATCTTGTTATGCATGTGGGATAGATGACTCTATCCCAGGGGTGGGAGAAGGGCTTGAGGGGACTTTGAATGTCTTCTTTCACATTCTCTTTTTTAATCAAGATTCTTATTATTTATATACATTGTGTTTCACAAATGTACACTGTGCTTTATATAGTATTTATATTGCATTTTGTTGATTTATGTTGTGGGTTTTTCCCCTCTTAAGATCATCCTACTAATAACTACCTTCATGAAAGCATGTAAGCCAGCTACTTCATACCTCATGGTCCTAATATCCCCCTTTTAGATGGCCAATTTCTGATTTGCCCATCCCTATCAAACCAGTGTTCTGAGGGAACAAGCATGTCCCTTTTGCTGAAAGATCAATCCCCTGTTCAACTTGGAAACTTTGAGCATCTGCATCCACAAATAAACTCCAGTACAGAGCAAGCTATCAGGTTGCAGCAATCTATCCTAGCTCACAGCGTGGATCTTTACATTTGGATGAGTTCTGGTCAATTCATCCCCAGGCATCTGTGGCTAGGTCCAAATGAGTATCACCTACAAGCTCAGGCTATCAGCTACAATTGGTTGGTCTCCTCACTCAGCACTCTCCCCTACATGGGGCCAAATCAAGTTAACAAGCCAGGAGATTTCCAGAGCATATGAATCTCTACCTGAACAATTTCTCCATATGTGTGTGGAATCTACAGGTTGGCAATGGGAATTCACAAACTTGTGATCCTAACAACACTTTAGGTCCTTATTGTTGTCTGAGGATAGAAACTGGGCCATGGGAGATTGCATGAGGCAATCAGTAATTGGTAGGGGACGAAAGCATTTGTAAGGAAGCAGGAATAGCATCCACTTCCTAAACAACGTGCTTCGGGAAACTCTATGACCTTTGAGGGGCTTTAGGCCTTTTGTTCATAGGGTCGCTATGAGTCATGCTTGACTCGAAGGCAATCAACAACAACAAGAGGACAGTATAGGTACTGAATCAGAGTAAGAGAAGGAAGCACCAACACAGGAGAGGAAGGGAAAGTACTGAAATTTACTGAGATTTTTACATACCAGATTTCGTACAAATGCTTGTATTTCAATACAAGAAATTATATACACAAGGAATGTCAAACTCAGAGAGGTTAAGCATGTCAATTTCAAGGTCCCATAGTAAGTAGGATCAAGCTAAGTCTAAAAGACAAGGCTTTGAGCCATTGTGATGTATTTCCTTATGGGTGAGTCAACTTTCTACCTCCAAGAGAGCTGTGTTAAAAAGACAGACTCCTTAGAGCCGAGGTTGGGACATAGCATTTTCATCACCAGCAAGAAGACTAGCATAGTTATGTAGGAGAGCTGAGCTAGGCCATCTCTAGAGTTCCCTGACTTTAACAGGACCCTTATTCTTGTCGAGACTCTTAATTCACTTTCTCATCTGTAAAATAAGAAAACACCTACCTCCTAAGATTGTTGAAAAGTTCAAAAGAGATAGTGACTGGCATTGATGTGCATGTCTAAGGTACTAGACAAGGATTACCACTAATCATGGAACTGGCTCTTGGCATGTGCTTTCAAGATTTTCATTAAATGGGAAAAACTGATAAACTGGACAACCCACTCTGGAGAATGACGTGCTGTTAATGCTAAACACCTTTCAGGAATAGGAAGGAATCCAGGTCCCAGGGACTTAATTAGGAAGGACCTTACAGTTGCAGAGTTAAATTTTCTCTCCTCTTTTGGTGCAAATACTTATTTTGGGGGGGAAAAAAACCCGAGACAGGTCATGCAGGAAAGGATTCTCACGTAGTATGTGAAGGAGGGCAGTAGCCGGGACCTTGGTGCTGAAGAAAATCCACGGGGTTTTATTTTGAAGCATGTGGGGCCATGGCTGCATTTCATTAAGAAAATGGTCCTGCTTAAAGGCCAGGACTCACCACAGGCAGGGTTACAGCTTGTGCTTTCCCACAGAAAATGTCTTTGAGAAACATTCATTTTATCCTACCAATGCATCTTTGGAAGTGAGGATTTCACACAATACGAAAACAAAGTATGTTTCTGACAGACAAGTAAATGCTCTTTTGTGAAGGCAGTAATAACACGTTTTTGTCAGGGAGGTGCGGAATCTCAAAGTTATTTTTGATACAGATTCAATTGTTCCTTTAATCCCAAATAACCACTCCATAACCGTATGTAACAGAGCAGCCTACGGATAATTGCTGAAAAGGGAAAACGGCAAACCCACGGCTTTCAGCGTGAAAGGATTTAGCCTGCCTTTCAAAAGAGGTGTACAAAAGAACTGTTCACAACTCGCAAAAAGCCTCCCTTGACCTCTTCCTACTTGCAGACATGCTCCGAAACCAGCCATTTATCACGTGTCCAGGAGGACGGGAAGAACTCTTTGGTAATCAGCACTATCTCCCCCAAAGTACACAGATGGAAACATCAAAAATTCATAGACTAATAGATGTCAAAGATGGAAAAGCTGCATTGGGGTCATGAATCCTGTCTCCAGTGTTCCAGACAGCAGAAATAATGATCATCCTTGACCCAGACAGCACCTCACACAGGCGTCCCAGCTGAGCAGTGCTGAGAGCTTACATCTTTTTTTTTTAAGTGGACAATGTTTCTTAGGCTTATCATTCCAGTCACTGTGTCAGTCTGTCTCCTTGTATCTTCCTCACTTCTATTGACTTTCTACTTTTCCAAGCATCTCTCCAGAGATCAGCCTCTCCTGATGACGGACCGAAGTCTGTGAGATGAAGTCTCACCATCCTCACCGTTAAGGAGCACTCTGGCTGTGCTTCGCTCAAGAAGATTGATTAGTTCTTTGGCAGTGCATGGTTATGTTCAACAATTTTGCCTTAGAAGCAAGGGTGGCAAGACTTCATCTTACACACTTTAGGGATGTTATCAAGATGGGCTAGTCCTTGGAGAAAGAGAGGGTGCTTCGTAAGGTCACCTTGGTAACATTTTTCACCTTGGTAAGTTGCAAAAGAGATTGAGCCACAAGAGGTGGATTGACACAGTGGGTGCAGCAAGCACAGCAGTGATTGTGAAGATGCCACAGGATCAGGCGATGTTTTGTTCTCTTGTATATAGGGACCCTATGAATCAGAGCCACCTAAAAACAGCAACAAGGTACTTCTTTGGGGATTCTGAGATCCTAGGTTGAGAAGAAACAAGACTAGCAGGCCAATTCTAGAATTCAGTAAAGACATGGAAGGTTGTGTTTGTGATTAAGATGGGTGGATAATAAAGGCTAATAGTAGAAATCACCAGGAAGGAGACTTTAACAGCCAAGTTAAAGAGATGTCCCAAGTTATGATTCAGGAGCCTGGAGTCAACCTGGAGGCTGAAATAACTTCCAAGTAGACATTTCCCCTCTATTGCATATTTGTTGTTGTTGCTGTTGTTATGTGCCTTCGAGTTTCCTGGGACTCATAGCAACCCTATGTACAATAACTCTGAACTCTGCTCTATCCTGAGCCAGATTCACTGTTTCCAACACCAACACAGTTACTATGCCAATCCACCTCATTAGGGGTCTTCCTTTCCTGTGCTGTCCCTCCACCCTTCCATGCATGATGCCCTTCTCCAGAGACTGGCCCCTGATAACCACATGCCCACAGAATGTGAGATGAAGCTTCAAAATCCTTGCCTTAATGGATTCTGGTTTCACACTCTCAAATATAAACCTGTTTAATCTCTTGGCAGTCCATAGTATGTTCAATACTCTTCTCCAGCACCACAGCTCAAAGACGCGAGTTCTGTCATCTTTGGTCATTTTCCAGCTCTCTGATGCATAGCAAGTAAGAGTTGCATATTTATTGATGTCTTAAGGCCAGGTCCTTGCCTCCGATTTGGAGACTGGGGGAAGCTGTTGAACTCTGTAAGATGGTGCTCTTATTTTGGTTGACGATCTCTGTGGAATGTTTGGTTGCTGTTTTTTTTTTTTATTTTTTATTTTTGTTGTTTTTCTATTTAAGCCTTTTGTTTAGAGTCAATAAGACCTCCTGGAGGATCCTTGTATTTAAAAGTTGGGCCCAAGGGAATAGATTTTAATCCCTTGTTACTATATTTTGGAGGAACATTCTTCTAAGTCATAAAGCACTCTTTTGTCAATTTGCTGTGCTGAAGTAATCTGGGTTTACTGTGACGCTGAACCTTGTGCCACTGGGATTTCAAATGCCATAATGGTTGCCCATGGTGGACAGTGTTTGGTGGAGCTCCCAGTAAGACAGGTTTGGAAGGAGTAGTAGCATCCACTTCCTAAACCACATGCCTCTGGAAACTCTATGAACGCGGAGAAACAACAATAGTTACAGAAAGACCTCAGGTCTTTTGTTCATAGGGTCACTATGAGTTCTGCTTGATTTGACAGCAATCAACAACAACAACAACAATCTGTCATAGAGCATGGACTAGGCTTATCCTGGGGAAATAAGGATGAATTAGATAGGGAAAAGGACTCAAAGAACTGGGCCTTCTTGTAGGAATTAAAATATGAGGAGGGTTCTAAACAGAGAGCTTTAAAATAATTGGACATATATTGATAGAATGTGTGATACATTATGTCATACAGAGATGGGGCACCCAACCCAGCCTATGATGAGGACAAATGACCTGAGTTAGAAGGTGGAAATGACATAATGACAAGATTGAGGACAGAACAAAAAGAAAGAATAAGCTTAGCTATTTGTAGGAAGTGTTTTGGTAAGGGTATCACATTTTATCCTCTTACGCTATGGACTTTGTGAGCTTGTTGTGGGTTTGTTTCTCCTGAGCAATGGGTTAATGTCTGTATGCATACAAGGAACACCTGTTAATACCACCATCATTCAAATACATGCATCAACAACCAGAGTCAAAGAAGAGGAAATAGAGGATTTCTACCAACTTTTGAAAACTAAAGTTTATCAAACATGCAACCATTAATAATAATGAGTGACTGGAATGCAAAAGTTGGAGAAAGGGAAGAAGGATCAGTATCCAGAAAATATGGATTTGATGACAGAAATGAGGCTGGAGATAAAATGAGAGAATTCTGTACAGTCAATGATTAATTCATTGCAAATACCTTTTATCAGAAACACAAATGGCAACTATACAGATAGACTTCACCCGATGGTCTACACAGGAGTCAGATTAATTACATCTGTGGGGAGGAAAAGAAATCATTGGAGAAGTTCAATATCAGCTGCGAAAACTAGTCCATGTGCTGATTGTGGGACAAATCATCAAGTACTCACATGCAAGTTCAAACAGAAGCTACAGAAAATGGAATTAAATCCACAAGAACCAAGCTTTGATCTTAAGTCTATCCCCCTGAATTGAAAAAAAAAATCCTCAGGAACAGATTTGAAGCATTGAACGCTAATGAGTGAAGACCAGATGAGCTATGTGAGGATATCAATAATATTATCCATGAAGAATGCAAAAGGTCATTATTACAGAGAAAGAAGACCAAGATGGATATAAGAAGAGACTCTGAATGCCAAGAAGCCAAAGCAAAGGGAAGAAATTAAGGAGGGAAATAGAAGATTTCAAAGATCAGCTTGGGAAAATAAAGCAAAATATTATAATATGCAAAGAATTGGAGTCAGAAAATCAAAAGAGATGAATTTACTCAGCATTTCTTAAGCTGAAGAACTAATTAGAAATTCAAGCCTTGAGTTGCAACACTTAAGAATGCTTTGGCCAGAATATTAAATGAGCGGTTATTGTTGATTTCCTTCGAGTCGAGCATGACTCATAGTGACCCTAAGAGCAAAAGGCCTGAAGACCCTTTACATCTATCCACTTTTATCAAAGTCTATAGAGTTTCCAGAGGCATGTTGTTTAGGGAGTGGAAGCATTAAAAGAAGATGGAAGAAATATACAAAGTCACTGTACCAAAAAGAACTGGCTGACACAGAAGAATTTAATGAAACAGCATATGATCAAGAGGTTATGACAATGAAGGAAGGAGTTCAAGCTGCTCTGTTGCAAATTAGAGTGGGGAAAAACTCTTTTTGGACTCACACACATGCACATGCACGCATGTGCAAGCGCACCCTCCCCACCACACACACGATGGAAGTGAGGGAGTGTATACAGAGATGAGAGTTTTTCTGAGGACAGGATCCCAAGTGTTAGCTCTAATTCTTTTATATAGAGGCCGTAAACCTCTGTATGATATGAAGAATCTGAGAATCAAGGGAAACATAGGAAGTAGTATCTTTTCAGTAATTCCATATTGTCATGGTGTGGCATCAGGCAGATAGAAATGACTGCACACATCTCAGGGTTTGTGAGTGTCTTAGACAAACCTACTGAGTTTCCTACTGTAAGTATCAAAGACCAATTAAGTTTTGTCATTCTTTTGAGAGTTAGGTGGGAGTCACTGGAGTGTCAGAGATCAAAAGCAGCCTCCTAGCCAAAATCAGAAAAAACCCACTTCCCAGATTCTAGTTCCTTCATGTCTACTCCTACTCACTCACACCTACTTGTCAAAGCAAGTCATGTGGTCACATGACTGAAACTAAATCCAGATTGGGGGGAAGGTGGAGGGCATAGAAATACTCACTGCTTTTTTCAGCAGGAGGAAATTGTCATAATGAAAGAGTGGATACAGGGAGGAGTGAAGAATTAGACTAATACAACAATCTATCAAAAGAGGTAAATGAGAAGAAGAACCGTCTTGAAGTGATTGATACATCAAGTGACACTGGCCCACTTTGAGGCCAGGCTTAGTGCTCAGTGTGAGGCAGAGAGAAAAGGGTGGGGTAGAATGTATTAGACGATGGCAGATGTACACATGTCCAGACATCTGGCTTCACTTGAGTTTCTTAACATCTTGGAACAACCGTAACCATGACACCCTCAGTCTTTAATGTCTTATGGAGTTGCTTGTATAACAGATTGATGCTTACCATCATCAGTAATTTAAAAGATACCAGCTGAAATTAAGTCTCTCAAATGAATATTTCCATTACCAGAAGACTGATCAACTAATCTCCTGCAAGCCGTAGTAAAATATTTTTGGGTATTTAAAGATAAACAGGGCATTGATATTTGGACAATCTTTTCCTGTATGATTTAATGCTTCTGAAAGACCCATTGGAGGGCCAGTTATGGGTCTGTTCTGATTCAATGATACACAACAAGAAGGATAGACAGGCCATTGATATTTAGATGCTATTCTATTACTTGTGTCTCTTGCTGGCAAATGTCCTCTCTGGATCAGTTCACTAAGTGAACTCAATATGGTGACTAGCACATCTTGAAAGCCTAGAATCGTGCAGTAGCCTTCTGCAAGCCATTCAGAGTCTCTCCTTCATTTCATCCTTTCTGTTCCACTGCTTCCAGCCAGCATAATTCCTTAGCTAATTCTTATAGCAGGAAGTGTGCTGGTTGAATTAGTCCCAGTGTGGATGGATTTCATTAGAAACAAGGTACTGTAGAACTTTGAGGAGCCTCTAGACCATGACATTTCTTAAACTAGCCCTCTTAACTCTTTTTCAGATTTTCATTTAAATATTTACTTTTGAGACTTAAAGCATAGTGTCAAACAACAAGTAAAAGAATTTAATAGCTGTATTTTTAAGACTTCTTTCTCAGGTGCCCTATTCCTCACCTATATATTTATTTCTACCTGTTCATTGTCCAACTAACTGCACACATTATTATAGCCTCTTGATTCTAAACCACTTCTTTCAGTCTCTAGCTAAACTACTACTTCTCCAAGCTCTCAACTTACTGCCTCCTGATAGAGTTAAGCATTCATTGTATGGATTGACTTCCCATCTTGGCCTTTTTTATAAGAGCCCTTATTTATGAAATATTCTAGAGTTTTCCTGTGCAGCTGAGCTCTTAGCAAGAGACACAATGGTCAAAAGATATTCAAGCTTCCAGTGCAGTCCGAGTCTTTGCTCTGAGCGCCAGTCCAGTTGATTGAACTCATAAGATTCTGTTCAGTTCTTGTCAGTTCCTTTCTCCCTACAAGTTATATTCATTCCCTCTGTCTTCCCTTGATTAGTTGGGGTTCTACTGGAAACATGTATCTAGTATGTTGATGCACTGCCTTTCTCCAAGTGTCATCTGCTACCATAATCTCCTCCTATCAATTTTAGGAATTCCTCACAGATATGTCTTGGAGAGGGTATAGCCAGAGTACTCTTTGGAGGCAAGAATGATGAGGCTTTGTCTCATATACTTTGGCCATGTTTCTAGGAGACGCTATTCCTTGGAGAAGGACATGATGCTGGGAAGGGCAGAAGGGTCAGCAAAGAACAGGAAGACCCTCAACCAGGTGGACTGACATGGTGAGTACTGCAATGGGCTCTTGTGTGTCAGGAAGTGTGAGACTGGCACAGGATAGAACAGGTTTCAGATTTTTTTGTTGTTGTTCAGATCTTTTGTTCATAGGGTCACTATAAGTCATACTCAACTTGATGACACCTAACAACAACAACAACAAGAAGTATAATATCTGTGAGTTCTGTACTTTGAATAATCCAAATATCCCAACTAGTTTAGCCACTACAGACAGGCCGCTTCCCCAATATATAGCCAAGCTAATCCTAGTCTATCTTCTTCTACCTATATGCTGCTTTTATTACCAATGTTCCAGCGTGCTTTATTTTCCACTCTGCTAGAAGAATGACACAGGAAAAGGAAAGACCAGGATGAGACAATAAATGATGACATTATTCCCTTTCAGATTTCTACTCGTAATTCTATCTATAACAGCATTGCGAAGTCTAAGCTGATACCTTATGAAAAGAGTCAGAACTGCAGGTGGAGAGAAAATCTGAAACTAAAAGATTGCAAAATATTTTCTTAAAAACTTCAATCTACAGAAATGATCTCTCTGTAACATTTACCGAAATGTCAGTGTTCTCAAATACCCATCCTGGTGATTAAGAAATCAATAATTAACATGCAAATCTGAAAGCTCTAGGCAAATTGAATATTAATTACTGACTTCATAAGTGGAAGCTGCTCAGCAGTATGAAAATAGTTCAGGATAATTAGGATTTAACAACCTTCAGACATAACGAAAATAAATACGAGTTCTTGATGAATGACTTCATTTTTATTTCATTATTGTATTATAAACATTTTTGTTCTGCTAAAGACCAAGAAATGAGAGAGAGAAGGAGAAAGAAAAAGGAAGAGAGATTTTGAATATTTAGTAATTATTTATCGTGGTAATAACACTGAAATCCTTTGGGAATTGTTGGAAAGAAGATGTTAATCTGAGATTGCAAACTGATCTGTACTAGATGGTAACCAAGAAATACTGGACAGCAAGACTAAAAAAATGACTGCGATAAGTGGTTAAAACAAAATGTTTTATATCAGTTCATTGCTTTGTTTTGTAATTTCTGTCTTGGATGATCTCAATTTTGAGTACCTCAGTATCACTTCCTTAATTTAAAAATGAATGCCAGGTTTTTATCTCATATTCTAGTCACTCTGTTTCAGGGATCTTCTAATTTCATCTCTTCTTGGACTGATATTTTGATTTTCTTTCCTGGCTCTACCCTGCTGTTGGTCCTTGACACTCATTCCAAATAAGCCCTTTTAGTTTTAGGGTTCTGGCCCTTTAAGAAGTTAGCAATTACTAGTATCCTCCCTGGGATAAATTAGGTCTAAAAGTTTCAGCCCCTTTTGGAGATAGTGTTTGCTAATCATAGTCAAAGATTACAGCTTTCCATATAGATTACATCTCAACATCAAGAAAGTGAGAATCTTCAACACTGTATCAGTACTAGGCAACATCGTGATAGATGGAGAAAAATTGAAGTTGTCTGTGATTTCATTTTACTCAAGTCACAATCAACATTCATGGAAGGGACAGTTAAGAAATTAAAAGATGTATTGCATCTGCTGTCAAGGATCTCTCCAAAGTGCTAAAGGGCAACAATGCCACTTTAAAAAACCCAAGATGTGCCTGCTTCATGATATTTTCAATTGCCTCCTATCCATCTGAAAGCTGGGCCATGGATAAGAATGACAGTATTAGCAAAGAATATGGAATGTCCCATAGACTGCCCAAAGAACAAACAGGTCTGTCTTGGATAAAGTGCAACCAGGATGCTCCACAGAGGCAATGATGGCGAAACTCTATCTCACATACTTTGCGTATATAGTGAGGAGAACTCAATCTTTGGAAAAAGAAATAGTATGGGAAAGATCAATGATGTGAGAGAGAGAGGGAGAGGGATGTGGGGGGGATGGGAGGGAGAGGGAAGAGAGGGAAAGGGAAAAGGAGAGGGAGAGGAAAACCCTCAGTGAAATCGATTGACACAGTGATTGTAACTGTGGGCTTGAGCATATGAGGATAGAGCAAGTTTCTGATCTATTGTTCACAGACTTACTATGAATTGTAGTCAATTTGATGACACATAACAAGAGCGATTGTGATAATTTAAACTTTAACTTTTTAATAGAAACTTTTTTATTAAGAATAATAACAGCACAAATGACAAATGTTGGCAAGGTTATGTAGAAACTGGAGCCCTTACTGTTGGTGAGAGTGTAGCTGCATAGTGCAGTGGACTTGGTGGGGAGGGACTGTAAAACAATGAAAGAATTTTCGTTTTACTTTTCAAAGAGAAGAGCAAACTGGGAAGGGGGATTGGGCAGGGAGAAAAGTGCAACAATGAATGAATGGAAATCCAAAGTCTCTGTAAATTTTCATTAAAATTAATAATGTTGTTGTTGTTATGTGCCATCGAGTTGTTTGCGGCTCATAGTGACGTTATGTGCAAGAGCCTTAAATGCCGTTCTATCCTGTGCCAACCTCGCCGTCTCAAACACATTCATTCCCACCACTCCACTCACAGAATTGATCCATCTCATCGAGGATCTTCCTCTCCTGCACCGTCCCTCCACTCTCCCAATCATGATGTCCCTCTCCAAGGACCAGTCTCTCCCTGCATCATGCCCAAAGTATGTCAGACGAAGCTTCAGAATCCTTGATTCCAGGGAACATTCTGGCTTTACCCTCTTCAGGACAAACCTGTTTGTTCTCCTAGCAGTCCATGGTATATTCAACACTCTTCTCCAGCACCACAGCTCAAAGGCATCAATTCTCTTTATATCATCTCTATTCACTGTTCAACTCTGATGCATAGCACATAATTGCAAAGACTATAGCCTGGATCAGGCATACCTTAGTCTCCAGAGTGATATAATTTCTCTTCAGTACTTTGGAGAGGTCTCTAATAGCAAATATTCCCATCTCAATACATCTTTTAACTTCCTGGCTGCTTCTGCCAAGAGTGTTGATAGTGGAGCCAAGCAAACTAACACTGTTAACAATCTCAATCTCTTCACCATCTATCATGATGTAACCACTTTGCCCAGTGGTGAGAACCTTTGTTTTCTTGATATTGAGCCTCAATCGATATTGAAGGTTGGGGTCCTTGACCTTCTGCAGCAAGCACTTCAAGTCCTCCTCAGTTTCAGCGAGCAGGGTTGTATCAGCTGCATAATGCAGGTTGTTGATGATTCTTCCGCCAATCCTGATGCCATATATCTCCTTGTACAGCCCAGCCTCTCGGATGATCTATTCTGTATACACATTGAAAAGGTATGCAGACAAAATACATCCCGGACAGACCCCTTTCTTGATTTTGAACCATCCAGTGTCTCCTTGTTCTGTTCTGACAACTGCCTCTTGGTCCAAGTATAAGTTTTGTATTAGCATGACCACATGTTCTGGGATTCCCATTCTTCTCAGAGTCAGCCATACCTTGTTGTGATCCAGTCAAAAGCCTTCGCATAGTCAATGAAGCACAGATAATAATAATATTAAAAATAAACTAAAAACATAAAAAATAAAAGAATAAAAATAACAATCATGCAAAAAAGCATATATATCATAGGTGAATAACTTGATCAATTTTTACCAAGGAAATGCACCTGTATAATCACTGGCCAGGTAAAACATTTATAATAGAACCTAAGTAACACTCTTGAAGATACTGTGCTCTGTCCTCATCATTATTTCCTCTCTTCTCTCAAAAGGTAAGCACTATCTTGAATGTAATATCATTATCTTTCCCTTTGTGCCTTGTTTCAGTCCTCATTTTTCCTTTCCTCACCAAAGTTAACAATACTATCTTCAATTTAACATCATAGATTTTTGGGCTTTTTGAACACTGCAGCTTTATGAATAGAATTGTCCAATATTCTTTTGCCTCATTTCTTTGTCAGTTTTTTTGTATGGTTATTGTAATATACTGTTTAGTCAGAACTAACTCATGGACAGCTAACCCTCCAGTAGGTTTTTTAGAGGCAGTAAATTGCATAGGAGGAGATTGCCCGTTTTTCTCAGTAGAGCAGATGGTGAATTTGAACTGTGTTTCTTTGCTTTGGGAGTGCAGCTTCTTCCCACAAAGTTAACAGAACTCTGCTTTGTATGGTATGAGGTAGGGGTGAACATAATTTTTTCATGTGCTCTTCTGTGATGGCTGTGAGCTATCTGTGATGCCTGTCCACTTTACTGGGCTGAATGTCTATTCCCTAGAGTTCTTCCCTCTAGTGTGCTTAAACTAGAATGCCCTCCAGAGAGTATTCTCACAAAGGAGTTGAAAGACAGGAGATAGTAATTTTGAAGTATATACATACCTTCTTCCAGTTGTCAAACATTTATCTATGTGCTACAAGGAAAAAAAAATCCTCCAATATGGATTATATCTCAATATCAAGAAACAAATATCCTTACTACATGACCAATTGGCAGTATAATGATAGATGGAGAAAATATTTCACCCCTAATGAACACTGTTGGCATCATCAGTCAGGAAGTCAAAAGACAGGTTGCTTTGGGAAAGTCTTCTGTTAGGGACCTTTCTAGAATGCTAAAGAGAATATCAGTCTTGAGACTAAGATGTGCCTGATCCATGCCATGATCTTTTCAATTTCTTGCTATGCATCTGAGAGCTGAACAATGAATAAAGATGACAGAAGAAGAATCGATGCCTTTGAGCTGTGGTACTGGAGAAGAGTATTGAACATAATGTGGTCTACCAAGAGAACAAATATGTTTGTCCTGGAGAATATGATATTAAATTGTTCTTTGGAGGCAAGAATTTTGAAAATCTGTTTCACTTACTTTGGATATGTTGTCAAGAGGGACCAGTCCTTGGAGAAAGACATCATGCTTTGAAGGGTGGAGGGTCAGTGCAGAAATGAAGACCCTGCATGAGATGAATTGACACAGTGACTATGGCAATGGAGTCTGAGGTGCCGATGAAGTTGGCTCATGATGGAGCAAAGTTCAGAGCTATTATTCATAAGGTTGCTGTGAGTTGTGGTCTACTTGTTAGTACATAACAACAACAACTAGGAAAAGATTTTGCAAATGTGATTAAAACCAATGAAGCTTCCTTTAAGCTATTCAAACTTAATTTGATTAACTTTGGCCCCAATTTAATCAGCTAAGATGACTTTAAATGGGGTTTTAGGCCTTCCTGGTGGGAGAGTCTTTCAATTATAGATAATAAACTTGCCTCATTGTAGAGGTTCCAGCATACTCCTGATGTTCCCTGACTAACTGTTGTTCGAATTTCTAATTCAAATGTGTTCAGCTATCCTCTAGAATTGTTTAAACCAATTCCTTGTACTAAATATCTTGATATGTATGTGGATGTGTGTGTGTTCTGGTTTTCTTTCTCTAGTTAGATTTTAATTGACATTTTATTAATTGAGAGTATTTTGATTAAAATTTTGTTTCTTTAGTTAAATATTGTTGCTTCTCCATATAGTCGAGTCAGACTGAACCCATAGCTGACCCTCCAGCAGGTTTTCAGAAGCAATAAATTGCATGGAATGATTCTTCCATGTTTCTCCCATGGAAGAACTGGTGTATCTAAATTGTATACCTTTATTTGCATTGGTAGTGAAATTCCTTACCATTAAGCCATCAGTGTTCCCTCGTAAATTACATTTTGTTGTTGTTGTTAGAATGTACTATAGAGTCACCTTCAACTCACAGTAACCCTATGTACAACAGCTCTGAAGCCTGCCCTGCCCTGAGCCAGTCTCGCTGACACTGACACACCAACCTCCATTGCTTCAGTTAGTGTATCAGTCCATCTCATCTGGGGTCTTCCTCTCCTGCTATCCCTCCATGCTTCTGAGCATGATGTCCTTCTCCAAGGACTGGCATTTCCTGGCCACATGCCCAAAGTATGTGAGACAGAGTTTCAAAATCCTAGCCTCCAAGGAGATAAGTTTTCTCTAAAAGTTTCACCCTCTCCAAGACTCACCTATTTGTTTTCTTGGTGGTCCATGGTATGTTCAAGACTCTTCTCCAGCACCATAACTCAAAGGCGTCAATTCTTCTTCTGTCATCCTTAGTTATGTTCCAGCTCTCTGATGCATAGCAAGTAATTATGAAGACCATAGCCTAGATCAGGCACACCTTAGTCTTTAGACTGACATCGTTGCTTCTCAGTACCTTGGAGAGTTAGTTCCCTGACAGATTTTCCAAGTGCAAATTGTCTTTTTGATTTTCTGACTATTGGTACCAAGAATGTTGATTGTGGAGCCAAACAAGCTTTAATTGCTAACAACATTAATCTCTTCTCTGTCTATCATGGTGCTGCCAATTGTCCTAGTCATAAGAACCTTTGTCTTCCTATTCCTAAATTGCAACTATTTGGTATGGTATACAAGCACCCAATACTACTTATTAAAATGATTATCCTTTTTCACATTGTATTACACTGCCTCCTTTGGTGTAAATCAAATGTTCATGTATATTTGGGTCTGTTTCTGGCCTCTTTATTATCTTCCATTGGTGTTTCTAGTCTAGCCTTGTGCCAATTCCATACTGTCTTAAATACTGTAGCTTGATAATAAGTCTTAATATATGATAATATAAATGCTCCAATTTGCTCTTCTTCAAGATTGATTTAATGGCTTCTAGCCATTTACATTTCCTAATAAATTTTAAAATCAGCTTGGAGATTTACATTAATGAAGCTCCTATTTCTAGTTTAATTCAGTATACACTGAACCTCTATATCATTTTGGGAAGGATTGTCAACTTAACAATAATAAGTTTTCCAGTGTATAAGCATGGTGTATTTCTCTATTTAACTCTAATTTAGTGCAATTATGTTTTGCCATTTTTAAAGCACATGTTTTGCACATCTCTCATTAGATATATTTGTAAATATCTGAAGTTTTAGATACTATTGTAAATGTTTTAATTTTTAAATTTTTACTATCATTTTATGCTTATATTCAGAAATACAAGGAGCTGTGGTCCATTGTTATTGGAGCAATGTCCAAAGTTATTGACTGTTAACCAAAAGGTCAGTGGTTTGTTCTTAAAGGTAAAAATACATGACAATCCTCAGAACAGAGCAGGGAAACACTTCATAGTTCAAAAACAGCAAAGGAGTGTGTCAGGGATACATCCTGGCTCCATACCTTTTCAATCTATGTGTAGAACAGATCTTTTGGGAAGCAAGGATTGATAAGGAAAAAAGTGGCATCAGGATTGGAGAAAGACTCATCAACAACCTATATTATGTGGATGACACAACCTTGGTTGCTGAAACTGAAGAAGACCTGAAGCACTTGCTGCAGAAGGTCAAGGACTGTAGTCTTCAATATGGGGTGAAGCTCAACATCAAGAAAACAAAGATTCTCATCATTGTGCCAATTGGCAGCACCATGATAGATAGAGATTGAGGTTGTTAACAGGTACAGCTTGCTTGACTCCACAATCAATACTCTTAGCACCAGCAATCAGAAAATTAAAAGATTAATTGCATTGGGAAAATCTGCTGTCAGGGACCTCTCCAGAGTACTGAAGAGCAACAATGTCAGTTTAGATACTAAGGTGCACCTAATCCAGGCCACAGTCTTTGCAATTACTTGCTATTCATCAGAGAGCTGGCCAGTTACTAAGGAGGACAGACGAATAATTGATACCTTCAAATTGTGGTGTTGGTCATTGTCCCGCTTTCTGATGCATAGCACCTAATTGTGAAGAAAGACAGTCTAGTAATAAAAAGAACACATCATCAGAAAAGATCAATTGCTATTGGTCCTTTCTTGTCTGAAGCTAAGACTAAAGAAAACTTAAGACTCAATGGAGCAACTAGTTCAAAGACTAATGGACTACATTAACCACAGTCTACATGAACCCAGAACTAGAGAAACTAGCTGGTGCCTGGTCACCATTGCCAACCATTCTGATTAGGATTATTGCAGTGGGTGTCTGGACAAAGTGGAAGAAATATGTAGAACAATAAAAAGTCTAATTCTCTCTCTCACACACACAGATCCTCACCCAAACCCCAGAACACTCAGGTATGCTGATGTGACGAAGACGGGGGGATCCCCTGACACTGTGGCTCCAACACACTGGGAACTAAAGCTATCACCACAGATCACCTTTGAGCGAAAAGAACAGGCCCACAAAAATAAACAACAGCATCTGAGAGGAATGGAGTCTTTAGAAAAAAATTATGTGAGATATGAAGGATTACATTTACTTGCAAGAAAAAATAAGAAGGTAAGAAAGCTGGAAATTCAGAGGAAGGAAACAGGGATGGGAGAGAGCTGAAACACGGGGGCCTGGGGTGGGGAGAGTGAACCATACTAGGGCAAGTTATATGTATAAGCTGTCTGATGGGACACTAATGTGTTCTATAAACTTTCACCTAAATAGTAAGAAAAAAAATAAAAGAGAAGCAAAACTTATGTGCATGGCCATAGGAAGACAGAAAATTTAATAATCATTCATTTCAACCAGCTACTCTTATCTTTGTGTTTTCCTTTCAGGATGCAAGTCAAATCTCTAATCATTTTGCACTTCTGATTTATGTTTTATCCCCTCCAGAGTAATATTTCTAAATTGCCAATTAGATTAGGTCCACCTTTGCTCAAAAATCATAGTGCTCCCTCCTCAATGCCCATGGAAGGAAATGTCAATTCAGCATGACATTCAGGGCCCCTCAGGACCAGGCTCAGTTTTCTCTCCTCTCATTCACCATTATCTCTCTCTTCTACCTAATAGTCTTGCAAAGCACTAAGTGGTGTGCAGTTTCCTGAATATTAGAATATATTCTCTCACATTGCTCTGCCTTTGACTATTTTGTTTTGGTTATCTGAAATGGCTTTCACCTATTTATTCAACATTTCTTCTTCTTTTTAAAATTTCTTACTCCCCCTCGTACAATATTTTCTTTCTTTTTTTAAAAATTAGTTTCCAAAACCAAAACTAATTTCCTTACAAAGTTCATATACATTGTGTTTCCTTTTTTGAAGAGTCAAATATTCCTAGCTAGAGTATTAGAGAGGAGAAAACCAAGAGTCTGAGGACCCTGAGCCACAAAACAATCCAACCCCCACCTGCACTTCCTTTTCTCTTTCTTGACAGTTATCCCTAGCGAAGTTTCCCTTGTGTGACTCTCACTCATTCATTACCATCGAGTCAAAATCAATTGATAGCTGACCTTCCTGAGGGTTTTAAATAGCATAAAAAGTGCTAAGTCCTCAGACTACAAATTACATGGATGATGACTGTCCATCTTTTTTCTGTAGAGCAGCTGGTGGATTCAGAGCCTTTGAGTTGACAGAACAACTCTCCACACACTAGGTCATTTTTCTTTTAAATTTTATTTTATTTTATTATTTTGTGTGTACCATCAAATCGGATCTGACTAGTACAGGAGGAGATTGCCCCTCCTTTCCCAGCAGAGCATCTGGTGGATTCATTGCACACCTCTGGGATTGCAGCGCAGATTCTTGCCACTAGGCCACCAGAGCTCCCTAGCCATCAGGGTTTTAATGCTGGGGCTGCAAAACTGGCCAGGGCTTCTTAGTAGACAGATGAAATTACAGTGGTCACCATGTCTGAGGTTGGGCTTTTTGTCTCCTTCTGACCTTCTAGATGGTTGGTGAAACATCAGGAATAGACTTTCATTACTGTGGCCTAGCTTGGATATTACTCTGAGCAAACAATTGAGGCTTTGGTCTATGGGATGTGCACAGTTCTACACGGGTGATGAGCACTGTGAAGTATTAGCCTCTGTCTATGGTGGCTTGTAGAATTAGCTCAACATTTGTCATGACCAAAGAAAGTAAGGAGGAAAAGTAAGTCACCTGGATCTGAAGAGCTAGTCTTTTTAAGCACCTTAACCATTGAATTCTTACTGCAACTGGATGTTGTTGTTTTTGTTAGGCGGCTTCAAGACAACTATGCTTAGACTGACCCTTGAGCAAATAAAAACTTTGCCCAATCCTGAACGTCCTTACAATCTCTGCAAACCCATTGTTGCAGTCACTGTGTCAGTCCATTTTGTTGAAGGTCTTTATCTCTTTCACTGACCCTCTGCCCTTTTCCAGCATGATGTCTGTTTCCACGGACTGGCCTCTTCTGACAACATACTCAAAATATGTGAGATGAAGTTTTATTATTCTGTCTCTAAGGAGCATTCTGATTGCACTTCCTCCAGGACAACTTCGTTTGGTTGGTTTTTTTGGTTTTGTTTGTTTGTTTTTTGTTTTTTTGTGAGTCCAAGGAATGTTCAGCACTCTTCTCTAACATCACAATTCAAAGGTATCAATTCTTCTGTCATGCAAATTTACCCAACTTTCAGTTGCACAGGAAATAATTGAAAATACCGTGGCTTAAATCAGGCTTACCATAGTTTTAAACTGATATCCTTACTCTTTAGCACTTTGATAGATCTTTGACAGCAAATTTCCCCAGTGCAGTGCAATGCGTCTTCGGATTTCTTGACTGCTGTTACCATGGATATTGATTCTGGATCCAAGTATGATGAAATTGTTGACAGCTTCGATCTTTCCTCCATATTTCATTATGTTGCCTATTTGTCCAGTGGTAAGAATCATTGTTTTCTTGACACTGAGATATAATCCATATTGAAGGTTGTAGTCTTTAATCTTCTGCAACAAGTGCTTCAAGTTCTCCTCAGTTTTCAGTAAGTGAGGTTGTGTCCTCTGCTTAATGCAGATTATTTACAAGTCTCTGTCTGATGCTGGTACGATGTTCCTCCTCATAGATTCCAGCTTCTCCAATAATTTACTCACCATACAGATTGAACAGGTATGGAGAGAGACTCCCTTCTCAATTTTAAACCATGTAGTGTTCAAGAGTGGCATCCACTTCCTAAACAACTTGCCTCCGGAAACTCTATGAAATTTGATAAATGTTGAGTTACAGAAAGGCTTCAGGCCTTTTGTTCATAGGATCTCTATGAATTGTGCTTGGCTCAAAAACATTCAATAACAACAGCAACAGTGTTCCCTTACTCCTTGCACAACAGCCTTCTGGTCTAGGTATAGGTTTCACATGATCACAGTTAAGTGCTCTGGGGTTCCTATTCTTCTCAATTTTAGCTATAACTTGTTATGACCCGCACAGTCAATGCCTTTGCATAGTCAATAAAGCATAAATAGACATTCTTCTGGTATTTTTTACTTTCCAAAGAATAAAAAGAATAAGACAGTTTATTTTTCTTAAAAACATCAGCTTCTTTACAATATGAGGTAACAGAGCCAAAGGGTTAAACAACTTGCCCAAGGCCCCTCATCTAATAGTAACAAAACCAGAACTCAAACCCAAGTCTGAACACCTAAACTCCAAGATCTTATTTACCAAATTTAAAATTTCAAACTTTTTATGTTTGAGGTGCATTGTGGCCTGGAAGCGAAACTAGAATTTGGCGTGGTCTATAGGGAGTTTTGATACAAACCCAAGGGCCATGCCTCTCTGCTGGTTCTAATCCACTCGTGGCTCTGAGGGAGAAGGAAGGGTACTTTCCTCTCATGAGCTTTCAAAAACCTTTTTGGAGAGCCAGCTGTAAGTTGGTTCCCATTCCACACAAATGCCTTTCCTGTTTGTCAGATTATAAAAAACTCATTTTAAGCAAATAGGGATGGCAGTCCCACATCCTATCCTTTAAGCTGTGGAACCTGACTGAGTCCTTCACTGAGGGGTCGAGCCATTGGCTGTTACCAAGCAGAATCTTGTCACACCTGCCACTACATAAGCTTGTTCTGTGTTTTCAGGGAAAATGCTGCAGGAGAAGTGGGCACTGCCCCACCCCAGTCCCGCCTGCTTTCTTGTCTGATGAATGATTCAAGGAGGAGACTTTTCTCAGATAGGCCCACTTCAATTATGTGTATGAAAGACCAGTTGAAAGGGCCTCTCTTGGATTATTTATGAAGATGGAGAGAAAAGAGACTTCAAAATAAAGAACTGTAAGAGAAGAGGAACCAGGTGATGAACAAGGGAGGAAAAAAGAGCTTGGTGAGGACAAGGGAGAAGAGAGCGAGGGCAGGGTTACAGTGTCTGCTGGGGGGCACTGGTGAGGTCAGAGAAGTCACCCTGGGACGTGATGAATGAAAGATGGGCTGCTTTCTGTCATCCTTACAAACCTGGCAGCTGAGATCTCAGCTCTACTGAATGGAGGCAGATTTCTATTAATACTTGTATTGGTGTGGAACTCACTTGAAAAAAGGAAGAGTCTGGCATCAGAGAATTCTGCAGAAAGAACCCAAAACCAAATGTATTTTGATATGCAAAATACATCATAATACTGCATGTGATTTTGACGTTCTTAAATGACCTCCCCTGTCCTCTGGAATCCTCCTCCATCAGCTATTTCCTCCTTGTATTTTCAGCTGTCTCTCCACTCCAGGCACTTTTCTCTTTCAACTTACAGGCAACCCTTTTTAACCTTAGTATCTCTCTTGCAAACTCAGTTTGCTTAGATGTCAAAATGGAGACAATGTTGTCTAGCCTGCAAGGCCGGAATGAGGTGGGACGAGGTAGTGCTGGGGAACATGGCTAGCCCAGTGGCTCACAGCGTATGTTGACTAAGTGGGTATTATCCCTTCCTTTCTCTTTTTTCACTCTTCCTTCTAGAATTGTCCAATATGATAACCATTAGCCACATGTGTCTACACTGCATATGTGAGAAGCATTGTAATTGCTTATTCACTTCTGTAAGCATTGTTGTTCATTTTTGAAACTCTGGCTCCCGGCTCAGATTTGAATCTGTTTTCTCCCTCTACATCATCTTAATTCACACTGAATGTCTTCTCCTGAAACCCCTCCAAAGGGAATTTTGTTTATGCCACATAGCACGGGTACACGCAGTTAAGCAGCTTTATTGAGATATAATTCACCTACGACAAAACTCGCTTTTTAAAGTATACAATTCATGGTTTTTAGAATATCCACAGTTTTGTCATATCAACACCATCTAATTCCAGAACATATTAAAAACCCAAAAAAAGAAACCCTGTGCCCTTTGCCGGTCTGCTTCCCCCTCCTCCTGGCAGCCATTCATCTGCCTTCTGTCTCATCTCAGCAGATTTGCCTCTTGCAGACATTTCCCATAGATGGAATCATACATTATGTAGGTTTTCACATGGTTTATATTTTATGTGAGACTTTCTCAATTAAAATCTTCACATCTGGTGACAATCCATTCAGCCCATTTTGTGTGATGCAGGGACAAATAAGCACATGGAAACTTAATTTTATTTATGCAGGTGTAACCATTATGACAACTTTGGGAACAAAATATTATCTCCATTTAATAGGACAAAAATCGAAGGCATAGAGAGGCTAAATGGTTGGCCTCTGTTACATAACTATATATGAAAGGCTAGAACTTAAGTCCAGCTGGCTTGATTTTCTTTTATTTTCCTATTTTTCCTCCCACAAAACCAAGCAGACATGCATGTATTTTTCAACTGAATGAACAATCCACACAGGTTATCAGCTGAGACATTAGGTGCTGGTAGTGGTAAAGGGAGTGGCCCCCGGCAGGTGCTGCTGCTGAGCCCGAGCCCGGCAGCTTGGTCTCGGGGTTGGACAGTGCACATGCTCCCTGCCTGCCCTGGGGACGCTCTGCTGTAAATCTTGGCACTCCTCTTCACTGGGCCATTAGTGCACTACTGGGATGCAGCAACAAAACCTCCCAGGGCACTCTTGAGGACCGTACACGCCAGGAGGACAACGTAGTACAAATCAGGATAGATGGAAATAGGAACCCAGTGGCGATTGGGGTCATCCAGCATAATTTAAAGCATGAATTGATTTCTCAGCTGGAGACAGCGCTGAGGTATCCTGCCTCTCATTTGTACTTCGTTGTGCATATTATCTCATGTGGAAAATTAACAGACAAAATCACCCTCTGCACACTTCAAACAGGAAGAATAGACAGGGCTCTTGCCTGGAATGCAGAATCTTTGAGGAAGGAAACTGGTTGCAGAGCCACGGCAAGGGAGGAAATGGGTGTGTTCACATTTTAAACATTTGGGAATGTCTTCAATCCACACCAGCCCTTCCGTCCCTAAACCAAAGCCATTGCCATTAATTCGCACTCATACTGACCCTGTAAGATGGAGTAGAAGTAAGTACCTGCATAGAGTTTGGAGGCTGTAGAACTTTCGTAGCCGCTTGCCTCATTTTCCTCCTGCACAGCGGCTTAATGGTTCAAACCTTGAACCCTTCAGTCAGCAGTTCAATGCTTAAACCATTGCACCCTCTTTGGAAATGGAAAGCTAGGCCCATTCTAAGATCTAACGCTTTAGGGTGGACATGGCATTTCAGCCAGGTGACCACGTAAATTAGACCCAAATAAGTGAGTTTTTTTTCAGAGCTCCATCCACTAGTAAAACCGCCCCCACTCTCCTCAGAGTATGAAGTTGCATATTCATCCTCTGTTTCTGACTGTCTCTCCCAGTTGCTGGGTGTCATCTTTTGCTTTGGATAATGTTACTATCTGAAACCTGTTTAGGGAGTGAAGTTCTGCTGTGTCCACCCACCTATCTGTTACAGTATATTTCCCTCTTCCCTCAGCTCATCTCAAGCTAAGCCAATCCTGTTGCTGTCGTGTGACCATCCAGGGCAGAGTAGAGCTGCACTATACAGTTGCTAAGGGTGTAATCCTTACAGAAGCTGACCACCTTATTTTTGGCCTGGGGAGTGTTTGGTGAGTTTGAACTAGTGATCACTTTTGGTTAGCAGTTAAATGTTTTAACCACTGCTCTATTAGGGCTCCTTAAATCTTGTACTTCTCCTTAATCTCTGTATTTCATACCCATTGACTTCCTTTTTCTTTGCATGTTTCATCCTACCTCACAGTTTTTGCACATCATTTCTTCTGTCTAGAGTTGTTGTTGTTATGTCACTGAGTTACCTATGACTCATAGTGATCCTATGTACAACAGCTCTGAAGCCTACCCTGTCCTGAGCCTGTCTCATTGACTCTGACACACCTAATCCCATTGCCCTAGGTGCTGTATCAATCCATCTCATCCAGGGTCTTCCTCTCCTGTCCCTTCACCCTTCCAAGCATGATATCCTTCTCGAAGGACTGGTCCCTACTGCCTACGTGCCAAAATATCTGAGACAGAGCTTCAAAATCCTCACCACCAAGGAGAGACTTGGTTACTAGATTATACTACCTTTATTTTCTATCTAGAGTGTAGTCCCTTAATTTTCTCTAGTCTTTGCATGGTCTAAATGGCCAAGGAGTTTGACTACTAGCCAGAAGTTTGGTGGTTTGAATCCACTCATACCTGTCTTCAAAGAAAGGCTTGGATAGCTCTTCTTTAAATAAACAAGCCATAACCCTTTGGGCAGAGTTCCGCTCTAGCTGCACTGTGTTTGTCATGAATCAGGGTCTGCGTGTGTGCAGGTAGACCATTTTCTAAGGGTTGAATTCAACTCATCTCTTAACTCAATACTATTGAGTCAATTCCAACTCATAGTGACCCTCTCCATTGGGCTTCCTGGAAGAGAGTGCTAGTTTTCTCCTGAGGAGCTCTGGCCGATTTGAACCACTGGATATTCGTGGTCTTTGAGTTAGGAGTGAGACACTACAGACTACCTTTCCATAGATCCTTAGGAAAAGGGTAAGCTTAGTATAAATATAACTTTTTGTGGAAATATTTTCCCATTTCCTGCCTTCCACTGTGCATGGCTTACATGGTCTCAATCTCCTGTGCTTTGCTATTAATAACATTAGTCAAAATTGTAATTAAATAATTAGTCTGTAATTAATTGTTTAATGACTTCCTTGTCTACTATCCTATTAGCTCCAAGAGAGCAGAGACTGTCAATCTCATTTACCTATGTAGTAAATTCTCAAAAATGTTCTGGATAGACTGTTTGAGGAAAGAACCTAGTCATTTATTGAGAATAACTTCACTTTTTTTTTTGCACTTTTGAGTGCTGCTATACAGACACTTGTACAAGTTTTTATGTGAACATAGTTTTTAATTCTCTTGAGTGTCTACTTAGGAACTGACAGAATTTTCCTGATGTGTAAATTCGAATAGCCACTTTAAATGGCTCAATGATAAAGGGGACTGTGGGCATAATAGACCATGCAGCAGAAATAATATTAGCAATTTGCCAGCATTGCTGCATTTCAAGCAGATAAAGTCTACTTGTGGACCCAAACCCTGCTATGCACCCTATCAAGCTAAAGGCATAATCCCCAAACTGTGATCAACTAATTGAAAGTGATGAAAATGGAACAAATGATACATTTCCTTGATTCTACTCAGACTAGCAGTATGATTTTATATAAGAACCTTTTATCCACTTGAGACCAAGATTTCAGTAAAAAAAATTCTGCCTTAATAAGAAAAAAAAAAGGTATTTGGATAAATGACTATCTTTCTTGGTTTATTGCCTTGGCAGGTGATTCTTTCTGAAATTTCAGCTTACTTTCCCAGAAGTAACTACTGATTATTGAGTACATTTACTTCCAAAAAATCACATAATAAACCAAATATAAACTATGGTACTACCTAGTCTAGTCTTGATGCAGTACAGCATGCAAGGAAGAACAGTTCAAAACCCAGAGAACATTTCCTTCTATTTTTGCTCATTTTCTCTCTTTATTCCACCTCTCTCTCAACATCTTATTAGGAAAATAGACTTTATTCTCTGTTCCCTTTGTTGAGCTGGGGGTATAATGATACCCACCAGGCACACTTAGACAGATTAGGTGTGTGGCTCTTGTTAAGGAGCCCTGATGACTTAATAAGAAAAAGACAGACAGTCTCTCCCTATAAAGACAGACAGCTTTGGGGACCCAACGAAGGGTTGCTGTGAGTCAGATGTGACTCGGTGGTGTTGGGACTGGCTCCAGGTCTGAAAACTGGGGAAGAGGATATTTTAAGATTTCTTTTTAAGAGACAAAATTGAAAAGGATTATCAAGTTTATTGTATTTGAGACTCCACATTAGTCTCAATCTAGTGGATTAGTTCAAGTTATTCATGGTAATTTCATCATCCTGTTTTCTGGGGGTTAATTTCAAAACAGTCATTATGATTCAATTATGTTCTATTCAAAACATGAAGAGAAGGTTTTTCAGAAAACAATTCCCTCTCCTGAGAGAAAATCACAGAGGGAAACAATATCACTCTTTAGTATGATGTGAACAAAGAATTTACATCTCTGATTATTTCTTCTTCAAGGCTGGAGGTAAGTAGCCCCAAGAAGGACCGAAAAGCAGAATGATGGTGAGAAATGAGCCCTTGCTGGCAGACAGTTGAACTGTTGATTGTAGTGCTTTTATTGTAGGACACTGTAGACTATAATCTGTTGATTGTAGACTACTCTTCTGAAATTCTGGTTATACGAGAGCCCGAGACTTATAGTATGTAGCCCTTTTTGTTTCCTCAGGGGTCTTCTTGACTGATATAGTGTGGGCAGTGGTGGGGGTCCTTCAGGCAGCCAATATCATGTCTCTAAGTTACCTATTAGGGTTGAACGTTCAATTTCTTTTCTGATCTTCTCAGCCATAGTGCTGAGGCAGCAGGTGGAGATCTCAATATATCTAGTGGAGAAGGTTTAGAAAATGACCATTGTTTAATGACACTTTAAATAATGATTCCCTTTTTTGAAATTTCAACACGTTAAAATTGGAAGGCAGTTCGGTACCAATTTATTTTTTTTTAAATCAGTTGATGTTGCAGATTACTGAATATATTTTGAGGAATTATTTCCATACATAAATACTGTATTACCATAACTGTAAAACAAATAACACTAAGAAAAGAAAGGTCTTAAATTATTCCATAATTGAAACAATCAAAGTGGGATTGTTGATTTCTTTTTTGGCCATCCTTTCTTGAAATTCTCATTCACATTCAAACATAAATATACAGAGGAGCAACAACAGCCCAGGCATCATTAATTTCTTTATTGAAATGTGGAATCATGCATCTGAGTGTCCAAATCTGATCAGCTTGATTATTTTTCATATGTGTTCTCTCCTGTAACTGCCCTTCCTCCCAGACCTGCCCACTTTGTCCCAATTCAAGATCTAAAACATTCTTCTAGGTATCATTTTGTAATTTGCTTTTGAAATTTAGGGTGCTGTCGAGTTGTGGTGCTGAAGAAGAGTCTTGTACATACCATGGACCACCAAGAAAACAAATAGATCTGTCTTGGAGAGGGTGAAACCAAGTTTTTCCTTGGAGGCTAGGATTTTGAAGCCCTTCTCACATACTTTTGGCACATAGCCAGAATGGACGAGTCCTTGGAGAAGGACATTATGCTCAAAAGGGTGAAGGGACAGGAAAGGAAGGCCCTGGATGAGTTAGATTGATGCAGTAACTTGGACAATGGGGGAAGGTGGTCTGAGTTACTGAGACTGACTTCTATCATCCTTAGTGTTTGTTCAGCTCTCTGATACGTAGCAAATCATGGCCTGAATCAGGCATGCCTTAGTCTCTAGACTGACATCGTTGCTCTTCAGTACTCTAGAAAGGTCCCTAATCTCAGAATTTCCCAATACAATTATTTTTTTTATTTCCTGTTTGCTCATGAGTATTGATTATGGAACCAAGTGAACTAAAGTTATTAACAATCTCAATCTCTTCTCTGTCAACCATGAAGCTGCCAGTTGGCCTAGTGGGAGAATCTTTTTATTCTGGATGTTGAGAATTTTTTATTTCAGTACATGCATGGTCTTCATCATGTTCACTATAAAATCAAAACCTTTATTTTTAAAACATTTAAAAATATGATCATATGGCTGCATCATAGACATCTGAATCAATATGCACCAATGGCAACTAAGAATGCTTCAAATTCTTCCAAGTCATGAATAATATTTCAGCGATCTATAAAGGAGAGGGCAGACATTGGCAGGCTGCGGCATGGATTCTGCCCACATACCACATACCAATTCTGATAGGCATGCATGGTGGAGTTGGTACATGGTAGCTGGATTGTTTTGCTTGGTTGTGGGTTTTTTGTTGTTGTTTTTTTTTTAAGATTAGTTGAGTTTTGTTGCAGACTTTGAATATTTGAGAGCGTTTACATACAAACCTGATTCTCTTGGTGAACATCTGATTCCATGGGACACATTTCAGCAGTGGTCAGGCACTAACTTAAGGTCGCCCTTTTAGGAAGAAAAATAGACTCCCCATTTTAAATGGTCCCCCCCCATCCTCTTACCACGTGTGTTCACTAACTTACAATATATACATTAGGCATTTGTTTGTTATCTCTGCCATGTGGCTGTATCATCTTCTTTAAGGAAGTAACTTATGTATGAGATTGCTGGTAATGCCAAGCAAATCCTAGGTGGAAAGCAGTGCAGTTCATTCTGAATCCATACCCCATGCTGTGGATTGGAGTTAGCCTCACAGCAGCCCTCCACTGGGTTCCTCAGAGTATACATCTTTACAGAAGAAGACTGCTCATCTTTCTCCCAGGAAGCAGCTAGGGGATTCTAATAATTGACCTTTTGGTTAGAAGCACAATATGCAATACACTATACCATCAAAGCTCTTTACATTAGGAATGGTAACATCCAGACTGCCAATGAGTCACATCAGATGTTTGGCGACCTCGTGTGTGTCAGGGCAGAACCGTGCTGCTTGGGCTTTGCAGTGATTGTGACCTTTTGGAAATAGATCTCCAGGCCTTTCTTCCAAAATGCCTTGCTTTTCAAGTGTGAACTTGAACCACCAACCTTTCAGCCTGTAGCACAGACCTAACTGTTGGTGCCATCCAGGTATTCCTACACACAGAACAGAATGGTGGAAAGAGTGCAATTATTGTCCAGGACATCCCAGTCTCAATCACTACTTGTGACTTGGGCCAAATCAGGTCTTCTGTGAATCCTGATTTTCTTAAGACTTTTAAGTGAGAAAAATGACCCCACTTCCTGGAGTTATTGTAAAAATGTAATAGTTCTTGACACACAGTGGAAATCAGTGAATGGTGGCTAAGTTGTTTTGTGGGTTTTTTTTCTTTTAATTCACTGAAAGAACTCCTCTAATTATAGTTCTTAGTAAAATTTATTTTCATGGAAATAAGATTTAATTTCCTCTGAACTTGCTGTCCTTTCAAAAGGTCACTAGAGACTCCTAAAGTTTTAATAACAGCAAAAATAATAATGATAAGTGGGTACAATTTAATAATGTTGTGTCTTAGTATTTAATGAGTGACCTTAAAACTATGATTTAATTGAGAGTGTAAATTAAAAATGTACTGCATTGTTCAACTACACTACTGAGGTTCAGATGGGAGAGAGCTGGTGGTTAACATTGCTGCTTGGGGTGATTATTTTTGGAGCATGATAATTTCTATAGAATCATAAGAGAGTAGCTATTCCAGTTGTCTCATTTTACCTGGTGTTGTTGTTGTTTTTTGTTGCTATGTGTCATAAAGTTGCCTGCAACTCATAACGATCCTATATATAACAGCTCTGAGCCCTATATTATCTTGAGCCAACATTCTTGTCTCCAACACACCTACACTGATTACCTCAGTCACTGAGTCAAATCCATCTTATCGAGGGTCTTCCTCTCTTGTGCTGCCCCTCCACCCTTCCAAGCATGTTGTCCCTCTCCAAGGACTGGTCCCGACTTGCAACATGTCCAAAGTATGTCAGAGTTTCAGAATCCTTGCTTCTAAGGAGCAGCCTGGTTTTACCCTCTCCTAGATGAACCTGTTTGTTCTCTAGCAGTCCATAGTATATTCAATACTCTTCTTCAGCACCACAGCTCCTGTCACCATTGTCCAGCTTTCTGATGCATACCAAGTAATTGCAAAGACCATGGCCTGTATTACTCACATTTTACTCTCCAGACTGACATCTAACATCTTTGGAGAGGTCCTTGACAGCAGATTTTCCCAATGCAATTCATCTTTTAATTTTCTGGCTACTAGTACCATGGGTGTTGATTGTGGAGCCAAGTAAACCAAAGCCAGAATTACTCTTAGCTTAGCTGTTTCCATTTCTTATCTCCCCAGTGAATGTTGTGATACAAAAAACTCAATGCACAGATTTTAAACTTGGACCTAGTAAGCCAGGATACATCTCCATGTCAATAAATGGAAATTAATATCTGTTTCAGCTTGGCTAGATTATAGGCTGGTTGTCAGGCCCTTTTGGTGAAGTCTGATATCACAACCAGCCCTCTTAAGTGTTACACGTTTCTAAGCAAACAACAGCACAAAGAAGGGAACAAAATTTTGAAGCTGTCAAATAGGATTTATGGGCTATTCAGACATGGAAGAGGACTGAGTTTTAGAGCAGAGGAACAAGAGAGAATTAGTAGAATGAGAAGATCTGCAAAAGAAAAAGAAAGTTCTAAATGTAGGAATATTCCTTCTCTGTTTAGAGCCAGCTCGCTTCCTTCCATTACTCTGGGGAAAAGTGGAGGCATTACACTTCTTGGTCTCCATGTTCAACTACCTGGTCTGGGGCTAGTCATTATTTCAAGACCACGATGGCTTCCTAGCAGGAGGTTCTCTGAGGTCTGATTACTTTGCACCAAGTTCCAAGCACTTTGACCATTTTGGCCCTGATTTTTGCTAGTTGTTTTATGATCCAGGCCTACACTCTAAGCATAATCTTCAAAATGGTGAGGTTTAATGTATTAAATATCTATTAACTCATTTTATCTTCTACATCATACACACCTTTTAGTAATGCATTCTTATCCCTTGAGTTCTGGTGGCTTAGTGGAAAGGAGTTGTTCTGTTTACCCAAAAGCACAATGTTCAAATCCATCACTTGGTGAATATGAGAAAGATGGGCAATATCTACCCATGTGATTTAGAGTCTCTGAAAACCCCCTGGAGGATCAGCTTGAGTTGGCTCTGATTCGATGGCATATAACAACAACAAGAAGGCTCATTACTCTAATATTGGGGTGGAGGGAGAACCCACAGACCAAATAAAAGAAGTAGTAGTAACAAGAATGATGACTGTATCAGTGAGATTTTTACCCAGAAAAAAGGAAACCACAAAAACCTGAATTCAAATCCCTGCTTCTCCCTTACAATCTCTGGACCCATTATGTCCTCTGCATCTGAACTTGCTTTACTTAACAATATTAAAATAACAAAGTCATTGTGGGATTCAATATAAGTATGCAAAGTGTCTTGTGCATTATCTGAACTCAATACACATGTCTCCTCCCCTTGCAAATATAATAAGCTATTTAGAAGGCACCTGGAGAGACAAGGATTAAAGCCAAGGAATGCTGCTTTAATGGTATAATTTTAGGCAGTGGGTGGCATAGATATTTTTGGATTATTGTCCCTCCATGTGCTCTTGATACAATATGAAGGTGACTTTCTTCTCTGCTTGATTAAATGGCAGCTAAGTTTCACCACTCTGATTCCAATATGGTGAGAATTCCTGGGCCGTGGCTCTGGCCTAAATTGGTAATTGATCCTGTTAAAAACTTGATAGGAAAGAGACCATTTTATTTCATTGTGTTCAGTTCTATTAGTTATTTCTTGGATCCTTTCCTTCCCCTCAAATCCCGTCACCACCGTCATGGTTCAGAGACTCATCATTTCCTTCATGCATCACTGCATCAGCCTCTAAAAGGTCTCCCCGTGCCTGGCTCTTCCTCTCCCTTCCATCCTTCACACTGTAGACATGCATATGATCCTGCCAGCCCTTTGCTTAAAAGCCTTCAGAGACAATGTTCTTTCTAACCACAGTGGTTCTCAGACTCTGATGTCATGACACATTGCTGTGTCACAATCACTTGTAAGGCGTATTCATCTATCCATCAACACATATTTATCAAATAACTCTAACGTGTCAGTAGGTGCTTGCAGTATGCTGGTAAGAAACACAAATACCTCTTCAGACTCTCAGAAACTCCTTCCTAACAAGAATCAAAGTTATGAAGATTGGTTTATATATTATAGCTGACAAATGCTTCTCCCCTATAATGACATTATCTCAAACCACTTCCATAGTGAGTTATCTTTTTTATTGTGATTTGAGAAAAAGTTTACATAGTAAATTGGTTTTCCACTCAACTGTTCATATACATTTTGTTTTATAATTTCAAGAACAATGTCTGCAATGTAACTGCACTCTTCCCACTTCCTCCTGATGAGTCTTACTTCCATTAATCCTTTTATTCTACCCCTATCTACCTTCTGACCTTTGTTCTGGGGTAAATGCTGTCATTTTGTTCTTATGTGGTTGATTATTCTGAGAAATAAATGCCTCCTTGGTGTTACTGGCTATCTTATAGGCTTGTCTGTTCAGCTGCATGGTGATTTTTATTTCAGGTTCAAAGGGTGAACCTGAAGGTCTCAAGGATGTTACCTACCTCTATTGCACCATATATCAAAAAGTTAGAGATTTGTATTTTTTTAAATTATGTTCCATATTGCTCTATGAATCTCTCCCGTGATCCCTTTTGGAGTAGTCAGGCACCGTTTAGTCTCAGAGTCATGGAGGTTGAGGTTTTCATGGTCTTTTTAATTCTTAGGACTAAATGTTTCTATACATCTTTGCTTTTCTTTACCTTCTTTGTTCTGAACAGAGGGGATCAATAATTGCACTTTAGATGACTGCTTGAAAGCTTTTAAGACTTCAGTCACTGTGGGTTACTCCTGGATGGGGAGTGTACATAGTACTTGGGTAATTGTATATAAACTGGTTGTGCCTTTGATTTGCACATGTGAACAATACCATCACATATTAAGTGTTACTTGTTTATACTTCATAAACAGAAGGCTATTCCTTGGACATGATGCTCAAAAAGGTAGAGGATTGGTGAAGGAGAGGAAGACCCTTGACTAGGAGAATTGATACAGTGGCTGCCACAATAGGCTTTAATGTGTCAGGAACTGTGAAGATGGCACAGGATAGGACAGGGTTCAAATCTGTTGTTTATAGGGAAACTGTGGGTCAACTTGACGTCACCTAACAACAACAATAACTTGTTTATAAATGTTGCCTACTGATGTTGCCAATATAGAGCATCATGATAGATGGAGAAAAGATTAAAATTGTCAATAATTGTGTCTTACTTGGATCCACTATCAACAGTCATTTTAACAGGAATCAGTCAAGAAATCAAAAGATATGTTTTGTTGGGAAAAGATGCTGCCAAGGACCTCTCCAAAGTGCTAAAGAGCAGCAATGTCAGTTTAAAGATTAAGGTGTGCCTGGTCCAAGACATGGTCTTTTCCAACTACTTCTTATACATCTGAAAATTAGACAGTAAATAGTCATGACAGAAGAAGAATTGATGCCTTTGAATTGTGATGTTGGAGTAGAGTACTGACTATCCCATAGACTGCCAAAAGAACAAACGAGCCTATATGTGAGGACAAGCAAACAGGGTGCTCTTACAGGCAAAAACCATGAAACTTCAGATGACATACTTTAGGCATGTTGTCGGAAAAACGAGTCTTTTGAAAAAGAAGAAATTATTCTGGAAAAGATGGAGGGTCAGAGAAAGAGAAGGCCCTCAACAAGACAGATTAACATAGTGACTGTAACAATGGGCTTGAATGTGTCCGAGATGGTGAAGATGGCACAGAATAGGGCAAGGTTTGTATCTGTTGTTATGGGGTAACTATAGCAAAATCCAACTAAATCCATATTGCAACCTCAAAGTCAAGTAAAAGAGGAATTAATTGGGACCACTAGAATCTTGTGGGTAGGTTGTACTAGTTATGCTTAGAAAAGTTCATTTCCCTGGTGTTTGATGAAACTAGAAACAACTACATTATAGTCAATATGAAAAGTTAACCAAAGGTGTTAAACATATTGGAAGGTGGAATAGTTTTAGATGAGAAGAAAGAAAGAAAATGTGAACGAAGCAGCTTCATTTTGTCTGTGAGTGGGAGGGGAATGGATAAGAAAGAACTGGAGGAGAAGAAGACCTTTGCCATCTATAAGACACAAGAAAACCTTCAAGATAGAAATAGGAACCAAGATGGACAATCTTCTCCTGGGCTGGAGGGCCAGCTATGGGTCACTTCAGACTTGATGGTAGACAACAACAACAAGGCCCGGTTAGATATTGCAAATAATCAGAATTGCTCCTACATTGCAACATAGACTTCCTATTGATTCAAATTGCTTACAATCTTAACTCTGAACAATGTGCCCCATTCATCTCATTCTCAGAACACAAGTTTTTCCTCTTATTTCTTCCAACTTCTGACACTGAGACTTGTCATCAGAAGAAGTGATGCTTGACACAAATGTAGTAATTTGAAAGTAAGACATCATTAAAGCTGCTCTTGTCAAGCTTTTGTAGGAAGATGTAAATGTGGAAAATTTATGGTAGCATAGTTATGGCGTGTTGCTTAAATGATGAAGAAAAGCTGTGAAGCTATTTCTGGTTAGGAGATAGCACCTGCATTTGGGTGGAACTTTCTCTGCTTTGTTTTCCTCCCAGAACATTAAACACTGTGCTGCTCACTGCCATTATATTGGAATAAATTTCTAGCTGACCCTCCAGAGGATTTGTGAGGCTATAAATTACATGGGAGGACATTGCACATCTTTCTCTTTTGCAGCCCTTATTCGATTTGAACCTCCAGTGAGGTGCAGTCTTTGGGTGAGCAGTGCAACTCCCTTCCCTTCCAACAGAAGAGGCCACCAGAGCTCCCTACCAACGCCCTAAGGACCAGGCCACCAGAGCTCCTTAAATACTGTGCTTAGTTGGTGGCTAATTAGGACTAAGTCCTCTCAGAGGTGTAGGAGAAGTGAACATCAAAGATACCCCTTTCCAAGCTGACTGTAGAGGACAGAGTAGAGCTGCCCTGTAGGGTTTCCGAGACTGTTGATATTTTTTTTATTTTTATTCTTTTTTTTTTTATGCAACATGAAGCGCTTGCTGCAGAGGGTCAATGACTGCAACCTTCAGTATGGATTGAGGCTCAATATAAAAAAGACAAAGGTTTTCACCACAAGGCCATTTGGCAGCATCAGGATGGATGGTGAAGAGATTGTTCACAGCTTTAGTTTGCTTGGCTCCACAGTCAACATTATTGGCACCAGCAACTAGGAAATTAAAAGATGTGTTGTGATGGGCAAGTCTGCTGTTAGGGACCTCTCCAAAGTACTGAAGAACAGTGATATCACTCTGGAGGCTAAGGTGCACCTGATACAGGCCATGGTCTTTAGAATCACTTGTTATGCATCAGAGAGCTGAACAATGACTAGGGAGGATAGAAGGAGAATCGATGCCTTTGACCTGTGGTGCTGGAGAAGAGTATTGAATGTACCATGAACTACTAAGAGAATGAACAGATTCATCCTGGAGAAGGTTAAACTAAGCTGCTCCTTTGAGGCAAAGATTCTGAGGCTTTGTCTGATATACTTTGGACAAATTGCAAGGAGGGACCAGTCCTTAGAGAAGGACAGTGCAGGAGGGGAAGACCCTCTGTGAGGTGGATTGATTCAGTGACTGGGGCAATCAGGGTGGATGTGTCGGAGACAGTGAGATTGGCACAGCACAGAGCAGGGTTTAGGGCTTTTGTACATAGGGTCACTATGTGAGTCACAACTCGAGGGCACATAACAACAACATTCTTTCCATTTAATCTCCACCCCCCATTCATTCATTGTTGCACATTTTTCCTCCCTGCCCACCCCTCCCCTAGTTTGTTTTTCTCTTTGAAGTAAAAAAAGAATTCTTTCATTGTTCTACAATCCCCACCCAACTCCAGTCCACAGTCCACTTTAGTATGCATTTCTCTTTCTGTAGTCTTGTCATGCAAATAATACCTAATCCTACATTCCTTTTAAACAGTTCTGTCCTTCATCTGTTTCAATGCAGTGTACAGTATTTAGGTTAGGGGGAACCTAAGAAAAAAGGCTGTGGATCTTTATGGAAACCAAATGTCTCATCTTTCTCCTAGAAAGCCATTGATGATTCCAAACCACTGCTCTTGCCATTAAAAGCATAACAATTGAACCATCCACCACAAGAGCTCCTAAAGGCACCCCTGGGATGTATTTAGGGAGCCTTGATGGCTAAATGGGAAGGAGTTGAGCTGCCAACCCAAAGGCACATGGTTTGAATTTACCAGTTGCTCTATGGGGAAAACGATGGGCAATCTCCTTCTGGGTGATTTACTGCCTCTGAAAGCCCATTGGCAGGTCAGCTTTGTGTTGGTTCTAGCTGTATGGTACAGAACAAAACCCAGATGTATTTAGGTGTCTTAAAGTGGGAAACAGACAGGGACTGAAAGGAAGACAGAAGGAAGGTGAGGGTAACAGGCCAAGGTGTAGTCAGAGTGCTGCTTCTGCTGGTGGAGAACCCTAAGGGACTATGTCCCAAGGTCCTCAACATGTCAGGGAGCTGTGCTCCATCCCCTGCTTTCTGTCCCTAGAAATTAGGCTCAGCTATTCCCTTTTTAAACAGGCCACTGTGAAGTTATTTTGGTCCCCACAGCCAAGGCTTTGGTACCTGGCCTCTTTCCAGCAGCGGGTGAGGGGGCGTTCTGGGGTGACCCTGACTCAGTAATTAACCCTCCTCGTTAGCAGCTCACTCCTTCCAGTGGGGCACTGCACACATGCTTGTGATTATGTAACTGCCAAGTAAGGCTGGGCTTAGCCATTTGTTGGCATCTTAATTGTTTCCAATCACAGGGAAATGAATTGCAGTGAGAGAAATAAAGAGAAGTGGGGCACTCAGCAGCCAGCCAAGAGCTCCAAACTGTCAGCTGCAAAGCCCAGGAATCTGCCATTAAAACAGAGACGAGGGGTCAGTTTGGGTAAGAGAGGCCAGGAAACTTACCAACCTACATAAGGAAGGCTGAGGGAAGGGTGGTGGTGAGGCGAAGAGATGGGACATCTCTGTCTTTCACTGAGGAAAGACAGTGCTTGAGTGGCGGTGCAAGTAGGAGGAAACCCTGCACTTACTTTCCTTTATTTATAACTCCTCTTTCTTCCCTTTCTTGCCCTCTTCAGCCTTCTTACATCAAATAGCCTCGAAACCACTTGTCATTGATTAAACTATTACTGGTAAGTTTCGTCAAGTCAGCTACAACTCATAGCAACCCTATGAACAACAGATCTCAACCCTGTCTTATCCTAACCTTGTACATGATTGACTCATGTATCCCCAAATACATCTGTGTAATGATATAATACACAACCAGAATGCTCCTTGGAAGAAAGGATGACAAAGAAACGATGTACAATAGTCCTATACCCTGCTTTATCTTGTACCAATTTTATTGTCTCTGACACACTTATTCCCATCACCTCAGTGACTGAATCAATCCACCTCATTGAGGGTCTTCCTCTCCTGTGCAGTTCCTCCAAACTCCCAAGCATGACGTCCCTCTCCAAGGACTCGTCATGCATTGCAACATGTCTAAAGTATATCAGACAAAGCTTCAGAATCCTTGCTTCCAAGGAGCATCCTGATATCACCCTCTCCAGGATGAACTTGTTTGTTCTCCTAGCAGTCCATGGTATATTCAATACTCTTCTCCAACACTACAGCTCAAGGGCATCAATTCTCCTTCTATCCTCCCTAGTCATTGTCCAGCTATCTGAGGCATAGCAAGTAACTGCAAAGACCATGGCCTGTATCAGGCACACCTTAGTCTCCAGACTGACATTCTTGCTCTTCAGTACTTTGGAGAGGTTTCTGACAGCAGACTTTTCCAATGCGATTTGTCTTTTAATTTCCTGACTGCTGGTAGGTATCAAGAGTGTCGATTGTAGACCCAAGCAAACTGAAGCTGTGAACAATCTCAGTCTCTTCATCATCTCTCATGATGCTGCCAATCTGAGCCAGGTCTATAGATACTAAAGAAAAAAGGACAGAGATAATAGTTCTCTAGAGCTGGCACCTGAATTTGGACTTCTAGCCTCCTACACTGTAAGAGAATACATTTGTTTGTGAAAACCATCTGCTTGTGACAATTCTGCTACAGCAGAAGTAAATATCTAAGCCAATAGGAAAGACAGGAAAAAGAACAAAGAGAAAAGGAATCTAGCTCAATTTAAACGAGAAGAAAAAAAATGGATAGCCACTGACTTTTAGCTTCCACTCCCCTTTGAGTTCCCTGTTGCTACTGCTGGTCTAGTAACAGGGCTGTTGGTGTTTCTGAGTGAACCGTGGTTGTGGTTACTGCTGTTGGGGTGGACATTTCAATGGCAGATTCCAATGATGAGTAAGTAGCAAGAATGATTATAGTTTGGAACAATAGAAATGTTATAGAAATGAGATCAGCTCTCTATAGAAATGTCCCAAGAGCCAATAAAATGGACAGTTAGTAAAAGGCAGTTAGTAAAAACAGCTGAGGAGTACCAAGTCTATCAAGGATCAATCAGGCTGGAGACTCTCACATCTTTATGTACATGTACTTGGCTACAGCCGTAAAACAAGGCACGGTGTTCTTGGCCTGGAAACCATGAGTGCTACAGATGGAAGCTGGCAGTTAGAGTCCATCCAAAAACACTGGTGAAAAGGCCTGATGAAAAATCTTGAAAAGTCTTGAAAAATCAGCCACTGAAAATGGTGTGGAGCTTGTTTCTACTTTACACACATGGAATTGCCATGAGTCAACATTGATTTGGTGGCAACTGGTTGTTCTTGATCTAAGGACGTGCTCCGGTTGTTGTAGGATTGTATTTCACAGTTTTCGAATGATCTTTGATGAATTAACTCATTAATTCATTCTATAAACGTTTATTGGTTGCCAACTGTGTGTCAGACACTTTGCCACTGTAAACACAGAGGTGAACCAATTAGAGACGACCCCTCTTCTCACTGAGCTTGTTATTGAACAGAAAACACAAAGTTATGCAAGAAGGTTCTGAGGAGGGACAGCACTGGAGTGTCGCATTCACTCAGAGAGTGGCAAGGCAGAATACAGGTCAGGTAAGAAGGACCTAAAGGAGCGCTGATGGCCCAGTGGTAAGGAGTTGTGCTGCCAGCCCAAACACAGGCAGTTTGAATCCCCAAGTCGCTCCTTGGACGAAAGATGGGCAATCTTGTCCTGTGCGATCTACAGCCTCTGGAACACCACTGGAGGGTCAGTTAGAAGTTGGTTTTGACTCAGTGCCTATTAGTTCAGTTAGACGTTGAAGGAGCTTGGATTCCGTCTTGTGGGTAACTGCTAATCTGGTTTTTAGATTGCAAGTGAAAGGAACACAACTTGAACAAACTGAGGTCAAAGGGAAATGTACTGCTTGGAATCTAAAGAAGGCATGAACACTGCACACTGACAAGTCAGAAGTAAGGCTGGCCTTAGGACGCTAGAGGATCGCAAATTTGAACACAGCTAAGACTTTCTTTCTCTTTCCCCTGCCTCTTCCCACATACTCCCATTCACCTCATTTTTTGTGGTTTTTCTCCAAATGGTAGAGGAAAAAGAAAACTAGTCTTCCTGAATGTTACATTTCAGAGCCTCTGCAGTGAGAGGAGGACTCACTATTCTTTCTTGGTTCTATGTCCTTATGTCTTGGGTGGAGGTCAACTGGCCTTTATGGGTCAAGTTTCTATCCCAGACCAATCACCTGTGCTCAGAAAGTGAACTTAATAAATTCACTTAACAACTCTCCTAGGAACTAAGTAATTTGAATGGGGTGAGGCAGGAGTGCTGCATATCACATGGACGTCCACTGGAACGGTACCAACCAAGTGCTGTCTGGACTTCTAATTCAGGTTCCCAAGTGGACCTAATGGTGGAACAGATTTAATTACCAGTGTTCAGTCATTCAGAAATGCCATCACTTCTGAGAACAGATAAAATTTTCCAGGGTCCCTTTATGCATATTAATAGGGACAACATGTAAAAAGAACATAGAGCAGGATAGTAATCTATCTATTAGCAGTTATTATTACAATGATCATCTTTGGCTGTTGTTATTATGTTCCATCGAGTTGAGTTGATCCAGAGCTGACCCTCCTGTGGGTTTTCAGAGCCTATAAGTCACAAGGGAGGAGACTAAACATCTTTCTCTCATGAAGGAGCTGGTGGATTCAAACTTGCTGCCTTTGGGTTGGCAGCACAACTCCTTACCCGCCAGGTCACCAGAGCTCTCTTCTGTGGATATGTGAGCATAATTCAACTCAGAGTCCACACAGCTAAAAGCCAGCTTTATGGTGACATCATCAAGGCAGGCCAAGCCTGAGTCACCAGCCCCCACATCTGTCTTCCCTCCTAAAAACTTCGCCCCCAGGGACATCAATTTTGATGGCTGGCAGTGACTCCCACACTAGATGGTATTGACAAGTCTCAGGCAGGAGCCATATTTCCTGTCTGTCATTCACTGTCAAATGCACAGCACATGCAAAAAAAAAAGTAAGCGACAAATTGAAACTAAGACGTTCTTCCCATTGTTATGTACCTTTCATTTCAATGCATGAGGATTTTCCACCAAACTTTTTGTTACCCCCAGAATCTCAGGGATATTCTAATAACAACTCTGACAGGCAAAGCTGCAAACAAACATTAATTAAGTCTCTTAACACCCTTGTAAATCAGTAAGCCATATGGAAATTATATATATATAAATAATAAAGGATAATTTTAAGGAGTAAGACAGTTAAAACGATTGTTTACTGTATCATAAGAGAGATAATTTACATACACACAAAAATGAATATAATCATAGGTTGTTGTTGTTATGTGCCATTGAGTCACTTATGACTCATAGCGACCCTATGTACAACAGCCCTAAACTCTGCTCTGTCCTGTGCCAATCACACCGTCTCCGATACACGCATCCCAATTACCCCAGTCACTGAATCAATCCACCTCATAGAGGGCCTTCCCCTCCTGCACTGTCCACCAAGCATGATGTCCCTCTTCAAGGACAGGACCCTCCTTACAACATGTCCAAAGTATGTTAGACGGAACCTCAGAATTCTTGCCTCCAAGGAGCCACCTGGTTTAACCCTTTCCAGGATGAATCTTTGTTTTCCTAGCAGTCCATGGTACCCGTCAATACTCTTCTCCAGCACCACAGCTAAAAGGCATCAATTCTCCTTCTATCCTCCGTAGTCATTGTCCAACTCTCTGATGCATAAAAAGAAAGAAAAAAGCTTGGCTAATACCTGATGAACAGGAATTTACTCCTTCAGAAAAGAGATAACTTGGCTCTGGAGAACACAGGGGATAAAATTCCTTGTAACTGCAGGTCAGATTTTTATTTTCTTAAGAGTAAAATTGTGTGTGTTCTCTTTGCATATCCCAATTTGGATACCTTTTTCTAATTGAAACACACACACACACACACACACACACACACACACACACACACACACACACACAC
>NW_006399794.1:2378729-2389258 GCF_000299155.1 Elephantulus edwardii
TGCACTCCAGTGCAATTTTCAGAGTATCTTCTGACATCCAGTTTGGTCTTTTCTTCCTCTTCTGTCTTTGTAATTACCGTTTGCACTCTTCCTGGAAGAAAACTATAGATCAGGTTATTAATTAATTTCTATGACACAGCATTATGGTAAACAGACTATGATAACAAAACACTCACTGGGGAAGTTCAAGATACCTTGGGAAAATGCTAGAGGAGACACACAATCCAGACTTTAGGAGGAATGGGCAGACCACCCAGTGGAAGTGATAGGCAAACAGATGATGAAAGATGAGTAAGCTAATGGAAGAAGGCTCGAGTGAAGGGGCTGTGGACCACCCTGCTTTGCAATTCTTACAAAACCTTATCTGACCCAAAATGTTAAGTGTCATAATAGTTATAGTTAAGATGCCCCAACCTAGTAAATTCTGAATTGCTAGTCACACTAGGCCAATAGAAAGCATCATAATAGACGGAGAAAAGATTGAGGTTACTAATGATTTCATCTTTCTTAAATCTACAGTTAACACCCAGCAGTGAGAAAATTAAAAGATAAGTTGCATTGGAATAATCTGCTGCAAAGGACCTCTCCAGACTGTTAAAAAACAATGATGTCAGTCTAGAGACTAAGGTGTACCTGATCCAGGCCATGGTATTCTCAATTGCTTGCTGTGCATCAGAGAGCTGGACAATGACAAAAGATGACAGAAGAAGAATTGGTGTCTTTGAGTTGTGGTGCTGGAGAAGAGTACTGAACATACCATAAATTGTCAAGAGAACAAACAGATCTGTCCTGCAGAGGGTAAAACCAGTTTGCTTCTTGGAGACAAGGATTTTGAAGCTCTATTTCACATACTTTGGACATGTTGTCCAGAGTAGTCAGTCCTTAGGGAAGGAAATCATGCTTGGAATGGTGGAGGATCAGCCCAGGAGAGGAAGATCTTGAATGAGATGTATTGGCATAATGAATGTGGCTGTGGGGTCAGGTGTGTCAAGCTGGCTCAGGATAGGGCTATGTTCAGAGTCACTGTTCATAGATTGCTATGAGTTGTAGTCAACTCCATTGCACATAACAAAAACTTGTCTATTGGTTTGTCATATTGTAGTCAGGTGGCTTGAGTGTTGCTGTGATGCTAAAAGCTATACCATCCGTATTTCAAATGCCTGTGGCTTCCCCCATGGTGGACAAGTTTCAACAGAGCTTCAAGGCCAGAAAGAAAGGCTTGGTAACCTAGTTCTGAAAATTAGACAGACTTTATGACTCTTAGTAAAATATTGTCCTATATGCTAGAAGATGAACTATCTGTGTTGGAAGGTATTAAAAATACACAGAGGCTGTAGCAATGGACTTCACATTCCGATGATCATGAAACTGGTGCAAGACCAAGTCCATTTTATTCAGTTATACACAAGGTCTCTACAAGTTAGAGTCAGCTCAAGAGCTAACAACAGTAAGATGCAGCAGTGCAGAAAAGAGCATGCTCACTGTTCCTTGTGGTACTGCATTATTTGTAATCCTGCAAGTCCTGGGAAGGCTGCTGGGGAAGTGTGGATGATGCAATGAAGTGCAATCAAATGCAACCAAGTGCAGTGGAGTGCATCCAATGACCAATAAATCACAGAACCCTTGCCTCTCTCACTGCTTGGCACTTTCTTGGGGCATGATACTACCCAATCAAGAGTCATTACAAAGCTATTACTCACTATGTCCTGTGATGTCCCTCTGAGGTGTCAGGACTTTCCAAAAGACTCAGCTGGCAGTGTTTAGGGGGTGGAGTGGAGACTGAGTATCAGATTTATGGGTGGCATTAAAAAGACTTCTGGGCATTTTGGGGGGAGGGTGGAAAGGAAACATGACCTGGTTTCTTCGGCTAAGTTCCAAGAATAGACTTACAAGTTTGGACTCTCTCCCTGGGGTCCTCTAACCCGTAAATGTTCAGTTATATGTCGAGGAATTGAAGCTTAGTTTTATGATTAACTAAACTGAACTTTATTTGTCATAATCTCTTATATTGCTCACTTGCAGATTTTATGACCATATCCAATGCCCTCTTCTCCGTGGTTGTTTGAAAAAATTATCCTGCTTCACAGTGCTGAAGAGATAGCATGGCATTAAAAAAAAAGGACACGGAGTGTAGAGATAGATTCTGAACCTGAAGCCTTGCCTAATCAGTTATGTGATCTAAGTCACTGATGCAGCCAGCTTCTCTAAGGATGTTTCTGCATTTGAAATTTAGGGGTAACACATACCTGTTAGAAAGTCCTTGGTAGAGTGTTTGGCACCTAACAGATTCTCAATAAACATTTTAAGTCCTTTTGCAGAATGCAGAATTCTTATTTCTCTCTGCCATACAAGAAGCCCCAGGATTAGAAATGATACCTATTCGTAAATGTATCTTTAAGAATTTGTAGGTCAGCTGGACCAGATATAAAGTTTTCAATTAGCTTCATAACAAAAGTTCAACAAAAGGCTCAAAAGCAAAGTCTTTTCAATAAGTTAAATGCTGTATGTGCAGCAAGTGAGGGGGGCAACTGTGATGAAGAATTTATTGTGTTGGCTCAATAGTTTTAAAGTGAAGGCAAATCTATGAGACTTCAAAGATAACGATGCCCTGCTCAAAGATGGTGGTGCCCTGCTCCAACATGGGAGCCAACCATGCTGCTTTGACTGCATATGACTCACCATGGTTCTTCCAACAATTCTGTTTTACATATCAGACTCCTGAAAGGGCTCGTTCACGTGCCTTTTCCAAGTCTCCCATGCCAGAGCTTCTACTGACACTTTTTCCTATTCTGATTTCCATGAAAAGTCACCTAAATTATAAAAATTCCACTCTGTTCCTATTCTGCTTCCTTGGTCATGACAGAATCACTTGAAGCCTTGTATTAAAGGGCAAGTTGTTATGTGCCATTGAGTTGGAACTCCCTCATAGCTGGCCTTCCATTGGGTTTTTAGATTGCACAAGAGAGAATTACTCATCCTTCTTCTGCAGAGCAGCTGGTGGATTTGAACTGGGTGCTTTTGGGATTGCAGCACAGCTTCTCACCACTAGGCCACTAGAGCTGTCATATGCTGTACATTGGTTACCTGCACATTTGTAACACAGGCAATGTCTGTTTTGCATCACCTTTGGTCCCAGAATAATTTGTTTCATTTGATATATTTAAATTATATTTAAAACAGGGACAACTACCCCACCTTCAGTCAAACACTTAATAGTATCAAGAGGTATGGTATGTCTCACAAGATAGGAATTCTAAATTTACTTGAGAGAATACACTGTCAGTTTCCAACACCCATTACCTTGTAAAGATCTGTGTAGGAATGGAAGGCATGCTTAAACAATCACATTCCTGACGAAGCTTGGCAGCTTTCTGTTATGCTTTTATCTGGAATAATTGTGATGGAAATGATTACAATCTTGTTTTCAATTTTTGGCAGGCATAATTCAGAGTTGTTGTTGTTATATGCTGTTGAGTTGCCTGTGACTCATAGTGACCCTGTGTACAACAGCGCTAAACCCTGCTCTATCCTGTTCCAATCTTGTTGTCTCTGACACACCTACTACCACTGCCCCAGGCACTGAATCAATCCATCCCATGAGGATCTTCCTCTCCTGTGCTGTCCCTCCACCCTCCCAAGCATGACATGCCTCTCCAAGGACTGGTCCCTCCTTGCAACATGTCCAAAGTATGTCAGAATCCTTGCATCCAAGGAGCAGCCTGGTCTCACTCTCTCTAGGATAAATTTGTTCTTTCTCCTGGCAGTCTAGGGTATATTCGATACTCTTCCCCAGCACTGCAGCTCAAAGGCATCAATTCTCCTTTTATCATCACTAGTCATTATCCAGCTTTCTAATTTAGAGTAACCTTACAAAATATTGAAGACCCTTGGCCTAGGAATCATCTGTATTATATGTGATAGTACTTTGTGCCAAACTCAGGCATTGCTGTTATTATGTGCTATTGCACGGGACTGATTTATAACTGACCCTCTACTAGGTTTTCAGAGGTTATAAACTGCGTAACAGGCCATTGCCCATCCTTCTCTTAGGGTACATTTAGTGGATTTGTATCATCTGCTCTTGGATTAGTTGGCTAGGCACTGCTGTTGCTATGTGCTGTTGAATTGTGTATAACTCAAGGTAACCCTATGAACAATAGATCTGAACTCTGTCCTATATCCTGTACCATCCTCATGTCTGACACACTTGAGGACATTGTTACAGTCACTGTGTCAATCCATCTCATTGAGGGTCTTTCTGTCTCTTGCTGTCTCTCCACCTTTCCAAGCATGATGGCCTTTTCTAAAGACTAGGGTATGTATGCTTCCAGCCATGGGCTTTCCACTCACTTGCTCTGTGTCTAAGAGCTAACCATACACAGCTGGCCCTCTAACTTGGTATAATAAGAAATTAAACCTAGTGAGGAGAAGAGGCTTTGTTAGGATTTGGCAAGAGTTAGTAAAAAGAATATTGTAACCATTTGCTCAAGGTTTAGTTTCCATTTGGCCTTTGGTGGTCACTTGCCTGTCTTGACCAGTTGGTGAGCAGGTCATGCTGGAAGATTGCTTTCTCTGAGCCTTGAGTGTTCAGTTACTGTGACCAAATTCACCTGTGCCAGATCAGCAAGGAATTTGTTAGTCTGCGTGGAGGTGGGGCCCTGACTCCTGGGACCTTCAGGCACAACAAAATAAACATTGTCCTTTTCAACCTCATCGTTGTGACCTGTTTTGGACTGGAATGTAGTAGTCCACAGAGGTTTCCCTGATTGTTGGTTCTTCCTGGTTCATCTGAGCCTGGAAGCTCTGCTGAAAGCTTTTAGGCAACAGAGTAAGACACAAACCTCAAATGACTGAGTGGTGACGATTGTGCATGAAGGACGTGGGGCAGGCATTGAACCCAGGTTTCCCACATGGAAGGTAACTATTTTATCATGGAACTACCTATGCTTTCTGCAGCAAGAATAAGAGACTGTAAATTGACCTATTTACTGGTCTCCAGATTTCTTTTCCTACTGGAAAGGGTCCAGCAGAAATAAAATAGCAAAGCAGGGGAATATTCTGGGGGCGGGGGGCATGTCATGGTGGAGGTGGGGAACAACACAGGTTCTGTCAGACTATTATGAGTGAGAGGCATGAGCCTCAGGTCTATAGGTGTTCTCCTGAAGCAGGCACAACCTGGAAGTAATGGAGAGTCTGTCTAGCAGTGTGGAAATCTGTCATTCAGCAGTCCCAAAGTTACCTTGACAGAGCATTGACGATTGGAAATTAAAATGCATGGAATTGCGTGGGGAATGTTTTCAAGAAGAAACAGAATCAACTTAGTGGCACCACTGAGGCTGTTACAGTCGAACACCAGATGCAGGAATTTTTCAAGGAAACCACAAGGCTGTCTTCTTTCATAGAGCAGAAGGTTTAGTGCTTAGGCTGAGTAGAGCTATTTTAGGAGGCACTATCAAAGAACCCTTGCTGCATCCATTCCCAGCATCTGAGCCAGGTGCCATTAGCCAATGTATAATCAATGCAGATCCAATCTCCTGGCCTAGTTCATAGGGAGCTGAGTGGCTAACCCAGAAGTGACCCTTCTCCGGTGGTTCAAATCTACAAGTCACTCTGAGGGGGAGAAAAAAAAAATGGGCAATCTCCCCCTACGCAATTTACTGAGAACCTACGAGGGGGTCAGCTATGAGGCAGTTGTGACTCAACAGCAGTGAGTGAGTCCTCGTTCCCTCCATGCCCAGAATCGGAGCCAGGAGTCATAAACCGCAGCATGACAGAGTCAGATCCAGTCGTGGAACCATTTTGGATAGGTGGCCCACTGATTCTGTCTGCATCTGTCTGACTGACCCTTGGTGGAGGTGAGCTTTGTGAGTCATCCCACTGCCCAGATCACAGATCTGCTGTGCTGTGGTCTTAGGGGATCTGTGAGATCCGGGAGTCACAACTTCCCTCTTACTTCGCTGTGCTGAGCTCCAGCAGTGATTTGCAGCCATGCTGGCGGACTGAGAGTGAGCGCCTGCTCCCTGGGCACCCTCCTTTCCTGAACACGAGGTTCTGCCAGATTTCCTTTCCTCAGCTCATGCTCCTTTCACTTAAAAATAAAAAAAGCCCACAGACATATGTGTAAAAATATATAGCTATAATGTGCTTATGGAGCCCAATGTGCTGTTAATAATACGTATTATGTATGCATAATGTGCAGTTAATATATCAGACTTTGTCTCCATTTAAAACGTTATATTTATAAATACTGAAGAAAAAGGGGACCCTGCTGGTACAGTGATTAAAGTACTTGGAGGCTATCCCAAGGGTCGGCAGTGTGAATCTTTGAGCTACTTTTCAGGAGAACGATGTGGCACTATGCTCCTATAAAAGTTACAACCTTGTAAAGGCTCTGAGGCCTTTCACTCTATTCTGCGATATCATTATGAGGTGGAAATGACAGGGGTTTTAGCAGAATAGTCTCTCAAAATTGTCTATATTCTAACTGCTGGAACCAATGAATTTACAAAGCAAAAGGGATTTTGCAGATGTGATTCAGTTTCTGTCCTGGAGTCGGGAAGATGACTCTGGATTATCTGAAGGAAGCAAATGTAATCATAAGCATCTTTGTAAGAAGGAATACAAAAAGGAGCTCTGGTGGTGTCATATGCAGAGAGCTGCACTGGGAGCTGAAAGGCTCTGTGTCTCTGGTGGTTCTAATCGGCCAAAGGCTCTGTAGGAGAAGATTCTCCTCCTTTGCGATTGACAGCCTCTGAAAACCAGCTAAAGGGTCAGCTGTGTCAGTTCTGACTTATAGGAATAACTGACTGACTGACAGGAGGGGTCAGTCAGTTCAGAATGTAAAGATAAAAGCAGAGTTGAAATCAGTGCTTTGAAGAATAAAGAAAGTGAGATGACCTCAATGAACTAGAAATGGAAAGTAGATGAATTCTCCCTGAACTTTCAAGAACAAGTGCAGTGTTGCTTCATACTTTAGTTTTAGTCTTCTGACTTTGGTTAAATCATTGTTGTTATCAAATTGCCTGCAACTCATAGCGACCCTATGTACAGCAGCTCTGAAGCTTGCCCTGTCCTGAGCCAGTCTCACTGATTCTGACACAACAACCCCTATCGCCCTGGTTACTGTATCAATCCATCTCATCCAGGGTCTTCCTCCCCTGTGCTGTCCCTCCATCCTTCCAAGCATAATGTCCTTCTCTAAGGTTTCACCCCTCCTGGCCATGTTCCCAAAGTATGTGAGACGGAGCTTCAAAATCCTAGCCTCCAAGGAGAAACTTGATTTCACCTTCTCCAAATACAGACCTATTTGTTTTCTTGGTGGTTCATGGTAAGTTTATAATTAATGTAATGATAGGTCATGTAAAGTAAGTAAAGATTGAAGACCATAGTTTCCGAAGTCAACTCACTCTACCTCTTTCTAGTGTTGTGACCTTGATTTAAGCATTTTGGGCTTATGTCTTCTCATATCTAAAATGGAGAGATGATCTTACTTCATGGGGTTGAAGTGAGGATTCCATGAAGTAATAAATATATAGTCCTTATTTGAGTGCTTGGCAAATAGTAAGAACCATAGTAAACAACATTACCACATTTTTCTTAGATGAGAAGACAGGTTGACTCTATCTTGGTCATACAAGGAACTTCTGGTATTAGAACCTGAGTTGGAATAATTTTATACACAGATGTATTCTTTTTGAATAGTTGTTGTTAAGGTCTGTTGAGCCAAGTATGACTTATAGCAACCTTATGAACAACAGACCTGAACCCTGTCCTATCCTGTGTCGTCTTTATAATCTCTGACACACTTTAGCTCATTGTTGTATTTACTGTGTCAATTCATCTCATTCGTAGTCTTCCTCTCCTTTGTTGACCTTTCACTTTTTCAAGCATGATATCCCTTTCCAATGAAAAACCTCTCCTAGAAACATACCCAAAGTATGTGAGGTGAAGCATCAGCTCTTTGCCACCAAGGAGCACTCTGTCTGTACCTTTTCTAAGTCATGTCTGTTTGTTCTTTTGGCAGTCCATAGACTGTTCAGCATTCATTTCCAACACTACAATTCAAAAGCATAGATTCTTTTTCTGTTGTCCTTAGTTATTGTCTAGCTCCCATATGCATAATGAATAACTGAAATGAGTATGGCCTAAATCAGGTACACCTTAGTCTTTAAACTGACTTCATTGCTCCTCAATAATTTGTAGAGGTCCCAGACAGTAGTCTTGCAATACGTCTCCTGATTTCCTGACTGGTACAAACGGTTTTGTGGATTGTGGATCCAAGTAAGGTGAAATTGTTGACAATTTCAATCTTTCCCCCATCTGTTATGATGTTGCTTATTGGTCCAGTGGTGAGGATTTTTGTCTTCTTGATGCTGAGATGCAATCCATATTGAAGACTGTATGTAGTCTTCACTCTTCTGCAGCAAGCATAGTAACCCTTCATATTCAGCAAGCAAGATTTCTGAAAAATCTTCCTCTAATTCTGATGGCACATCTTCTTCTTCATAGAGTCCAGCTTCTCAAATGATTTGCTGAGCGAAGGTTTATAAACCATATTATTCTCCCTAGTCATGTCCATTTTGTTCCACAGCACCAACTGCAATATGCTCAATGTCTGATGGGACCTCTGGTGATTTAATGGTAAGGAATTGTACTGCAAACTCAAAGGAACACAGTTTGAATTTACTAACTGCCCCATGGGAGGAAGATGGGCAGTCTCCTCCCATGAAATTAACTGACTCTGAAAATTCAATAGGAGGGGTCAGTGATGGGTCTTTTCTGACTCAGGGGTACACAACAACAACAACAACAACGACGTCTGATGGGATGAATGAATGATCAGACACTGAGTGTATTATAATTGGTATTGTGGAACAGAATACATTAAGAATGATTGCTTCGAGGGGGGGAACCCCCAAAAATGTGCTTTGTAAACTTCCACTCAAATAACATTTGTTTAAAAAGTAAAGAAAATTAAACTAAATTGTTTTTGACCACTCACTTGGATCTTTTATTCTTTCCTTTCCTTTGCTCTATTACTAGAGTTTGTTCTTCAAGATCTTTGTCTTGGTAAACATCTACATGTATCCCCAGAAAATATATGGAATTTTGTGATTGTATGTGTCCTTATATAAATTTTTGCAGCTTAGTGTAAGTATTGTCCAGAAATTTAGCCTTGTGCTTTGGAGATCTATCCACACTTAGAAACATAAATTTGGTTTATTCCTTTAGAGTGCTAAGTTGTATTCTAAAGTACGAATGTATTGCATTTTATTTGGCCATTCTATTTTTGATGAGTCTTTGGGTCATTTCCAATGCCTCGCTGCAATAATGTTTCAATCAGCTTCCTCCCACTCTTCAAGTGCTTCCACAAGGCAGAGATCTAAAAAAAAAAAAAAAGATGTGCTAATTCACAGAATATGCATATACCTTTAGTGAACTCTGACAAAGCCTCTACTAAAGCTATTGTTCTCATTCATTTCTTCCAACAATGAACCAGAGCACTCCTTTCTCTCCTTTTACCAACTCATGATTGTGCCATTGTTTTAATTTTTTAAGATCTGATGAGTGAAAATTGGATTCTCTAGTTTTACTATATATTTGAAAGAGATAATAATTACAAAGTTGAGTAACTTTTCAAACTGGCCATTTAAATTTTCTTTTATAAATTTCTCCTTGTTATTCTTCCTCCAATTTTTATTGAGTTATATTTTTCATATGACTTATAAAATTCCTTGTGACTATCTTTCTGTCTAACTATATGTAAGACCACTTGGTTGTTTGATTGGTTACTTGGCATTCGACCATATGCCCTAGGGATAAAAACCCTCAGGACAAATCTAGACCCCATGTGTTTTTATTTAAATACAGTTTTTTGAGGCCGTAGTTATGCTTTTTGTTTTACTGCTGATTTTCTGCTGTAGCAGCAATGTAGAGCAATTAGGGGGAGGAGAGTATGACTCACAAAACCTGAACATTTTTTTCTACCTGCCTCTTCAAAGAAAAAGTTTGCCTGTAGATAGATAATATTGTAACCTTTCCTCTCCAGATGTTTTATAGATACGGTTTTGCATTGTCCACTATTTCAAACAAGAAGTTCAAACAGAATGTTTCTTAGAAGGAAAAATGGTGGGTCTGGGTCCTTTGGACAGACCAGCCCCTGGAGAAGGACATCATACTTGATGGAGAAAACGATCAGTGAAAAATATCAGTTAGAAAGAAGACCCTCGCCAAGATTGACTGATTGGTGCAGTGACTGCCAAAATGAGTTTGACATGACAACAGTTATGAAGATGGTGCAGGACCATAGTGACAGTAGAGAGGATGGTGAAGTTTATTGTGAGTTAGAACCAACTTGTTGGCATCGCTCCTGCTCCCTAGAACTGTGTCATCAGCCAAAATCATGCAAAGCAAAGAGATAGTTACAATTAGTTTTTGTTGTTGTTGTTGTTATGTGCCGTTGAGTCGTTTCCGACTCATAGCGACCCTATACACAACAGCCCTAAACCCTGCTATATCCTGCGCCAACC
>NW_006399794.1:2389358-2389998 GCF_000299155.1 Elephantulus edwardii
CAATTGTTCTGTCATCCTTATTCATTGTTCAACTCTCAGATGCATAGCAAGTAATCAGAATATCTTGCTTCCTCTTAAGCAACAACAGATGCCTGCATTATCTCAGAAAACCTGGCATCAAAAGGCTAGACCTCCTGAGATGGGCCTGGAAGAGTTTTATTTCTCACCCTGCTAGCCTCCAGTTGATTTGCCTTTCTCACTGCATGTTTTTCAGCCAGAAAGTAAAAGTTCTGTATTTCTTGAGTGTGCACAGCAGCTTGTCTGAGATATGTAACTGAAAGAGACTGAATAAAGGGGGAGGTCAGTCTTGGATGAGAGTATTAAGCAATTCTAAGGAGCTTGCATCTACTGTTCTGAAAATGGTGGCTCCCTGGAGCAAAAGAAAGTGGGCTGGCGTTCATTCTGAGTGCTTAGTTATTGAGATTTCAAGTTAAAGGCTCTCCTTTTAAGTTAGAAGCTTGGTCACAATTTGACAGGAATGCTGTGGTAGACTGAGACAGCAAATGATGGATTACACTGGGAAAGCAACAAATAGAACAAGAAAACTATTGTTGTTGTTGTTATGTGCCTTCGAGTCGCTTGTGACTCATAGTGACCCTATATACAACAGCCCTAAACTCCTCTCTGTCCTGTGCCAATC
>NW_006399794.1:2401461-2403814 GCF_000299155.1 Elephantulus edwardii
CTAATATGTCAATATTTATGCATTCCATTTCTTTCTCAACAATTTCTGATTTTCCTACATTCATGGTTCTCACATTCCATGTTCCAATCACTAGGGTCTGCTTACAACTGTTCCTCCTCCTTTGTGTTTCCATGCTTGACAGCATAATCAGACCTAAAAAAAAATCATACCAGATAATGTATTAAACCTGACATATAGTATCTACCCAGTCCATGTTTTCCAATTACTAGTCCTTCTTCCCTATTCCCAACTTTTGCATTCTAGTCACCCGTTACTATTAATGCATCACGATTACATGTTCAATAGATTTCTGACTGCAGAAGTTGGTAGAAATCTTTTATTTCCTCTTCTTTGGCTCTGGTTGTTGGTACATATATTTGAGTGACAGTGGTAGTTTCTGGACTTCCTTGAATGCATATTGATATTATCCTGTCACTCATAGCATTATTTTGCAAGATAGATCTAGAAATTACATTTTTAAATATGAAAGCCAGCCCCATGATTCAAAATGTCCCATGCCAATACATCTCATTTTGCCAGTACCTAGTATATCAATATTTATGTGTTCCATTTCTCTGTTAACAATGTCCAATTTTCCTACATTCATGCTTCTCACATTCCATATTCCAATCACTAGTGTTTGCCTACAACTGTTCCTCCTCCTTTGTGCTTCCATATTTGAGGGCTCAGTTTCAGTTGCCATATCTGGTAGTCTACTCTAAGTGTGCTCTATTGTACATAGGGTTTTCAAAGGCCTGTTATTTTGGAAGTGGATGGCCAGGGTACACATGATCCAGGTCATGGTCTTCATAATTACTTGCTATGCATCAGAAAGCTGGACAATGACTAAAGATAATAGAAAGAATTGATGCCTTTGAGTTATGATGTTGGAGAAGAGTATTAAATATACAATGGACTGTTAGGAGAACTAACAGATTTGTCCTGTAGAGGGTGAAACCAGGCTGCTCCTTGGAGGCAAGGATTCTGAAGCTACGACTGACATACTTTGGGCATGTTGCAAGGGTTAGCATCTCGGAGAGGGACACCATGCTTGAAAGGGTGGAGGAAAAGCAAGAGGAAATTGGATGAGAAGAACTGAGGGTAATAAGAGTAGGTGTGTCAGAGACAATAAGGTTGGCTCAGGATAGAACAGAGTTCAAGGCTGTTGAACATATTGTTGCTATGAGTTGCAAGCAACTTGAAGGCACAAAACAACCACAACACAGACATGTATGGTGTGTGGTGTATGGTGTATGGTGGCTTGATTCTCAGATACTGAATGTCATTCCAGTACACAGAGCGTGGTGACATCACACTTACTGCTAGGTGAAGGCGCTGTCTCTTTGATGGTTTAGCTAACTAAACAAACACTGAACACTAATTTTGTTTTTATTGCATTTTGGTTTTTTTTCCCCATAGAAGTGAAAATCATCCTTAAGTTTCTTTGCTTAGTGAAACAGGTAGTATTAATGCAGTTATTTTGTGAAAGTAGAGTGGCATAAAGCAAAGACTCAAAAAGTAGGGGATGCTTGTACATAGATCTTTTTGATATTTTTTTTATTTTTATTTTTGTGTGTGTGTACCGTCAAATCAGATCTGACTAGTATAGGAGGAGATTGTCCCTCCTTCTCCGGCAGAGTTGTACATAGATCTTGATCTGGAGTGGTATTTCTGTGGCTTTGCCTCTTAATATGGCATTGCTGGTTTGTTTTTTTTTTTTTTTTGAATGATGAGATTCTTTATTATTCAGTAGAATGGTTCTGATTTTGACAAACAATAGTGAAACAATGTTCCTTTCTTTCCACCCATCATATTTAAAAGAGATTTACGTTTGTTTACAATATGGTGCTGGTATATCAGAACAATACATTTTCCTAGGAGCTTATAGCTTTTAAGTTTCTTAGAAAGGAGTTTTTATCTCACATAGTACCTTGACTTCATTAGCAGTAGCTGCTTGACATTCTGCACTGAGAAGGAAACTGGCTGCTTAAGGAGAGAGGGACAGGAGTGATTAGTAATGTCTGTTAAGGGACAGGTAGGAACATCGTTGACTGTGTGACCCAGAATGTGTCTAAGTTTTTTGTCTGCTGTACATAATTTTTGAGTAAAATAAAAATGTAAAAAAAAATTAGAGTATTAGTCTTTAAAATGCTATTTTAAGCAATATCAAACTGAAAATATTAAATAAGAGTACTATGTAATTGAGTCATTCAATGATTCTTTTTACCCAAACTGGTTTATAAGCATATGCCCAGTATATTTTAGTATATTATGATAAGCATATACCCATATATTTAATTATAATATTAATGATCCATATGCTATTGGAGCAGCAGCTTTAGAATTCCAGATG
>NW_006399794.1:2403914-2416807 GCF_000299155.1 Elephantulus edwardii
TGGGGTATCAAATACCATAATGGTTTCCCAGTGTGGACAGTGTTTGGTGGAGCTCCCAGTTGTAAGATGGGTTTGGAAGCAGGAGTGGCATCCACTTCCTAAACCACATGCCTGGAAACTCTATGAACTTGGAGAAATGACAATAATCATGGAAAGGCATTAGGTCTTTTGTTCATAAAGTTGCTATGAATTGTGTTCGACTTGACAGCAATCAACACCACCAACAACACCACGACACCATTTAATACCTTAGCTGAGGAGCAGCTTACTTGATTATCTCCACCTTATTAAAGAGGAAATAATCTATAGGCCGATATGAGCTAATGTGATTCTTTCTGGAACATTTAAGCAAGACCCAGAGAGACTCTATTTATACAGCACAGGCCACAGGGCTGGAAAGTTATGTGTAAGCAAAGAAAGCCAGTCAAAAAAGGAGATTGAGAAGCATAGATCAGACAGACATTGAACCTTAAGTTTAGAGTGATTTTAATTTTTATTTGTTGCTTCTATTCCCAATACAGCCTGGCTCTACTTTTTTCTTATCTTTGACTGATAATTTGATTGTTTATTTCATTTTCAAAATTTCTTTTACTTTACTTAGCTTGGGTGCTGATTCACAGCTAGGACTAGAGACAAATGGTACTTAAGAGAGTCTGGAGGTTGAAAAAGTTTGGTTGAAACCCACATGCTAATTAACACGGCATTTATTCAATAACTGAAAACTAGCTATTAATTTTATATATGCAACTACAGCTACTTGAGATTAGTAGGATTTTATGCTCACAATTCAAATCATGACTAAGCCACAATAGGATCTATACTTTGAGTGTGGATTCCTTATCAGGGAACACACAGAAAAAGAATTCAATGACTCTGTAAAACATTTATTGCTATTACAAACACCAGAAAGTAGAAAGAATTGAATTTTCATCTGAATTCACTTAGTCTTGTCTGGTAAATAATCTTGAGAAATTATCATTTAGCATAAAAGTATAAATCATTTATTTATCAACAGTATTCAGAAATATAAAGCTTAGCAAAGTCTCACTTTTTCTGAGGTTATTTACCTGAGAAGTATAGTAGCACAAGTTGAATGATTCTAAAGGGGGAGTGAATGGAAATTTGTAAGGTCCACTAAAAGCAGAATCATCCATTGTGTTTATACTACTAGATGTCAGAATGGCAGAGTCAAGGGAAGTCACACAAGGATGAACTAGAATATCCTGAAGTGGCGATCCATTGGTGGGGAGACTCAAGCTGACGGTAACGTTTGGCATGATTCCCTCCAAATCGCACTTGCAAGTTACAGTTCCTGTGACTTGCCACGTATCAGTGACATCCCGTTTATCATATTGCATAGATTTAACTTTTTCAGTGATGGAAATAGAAACCTGTGGTTTTCCTTTGTATGTTCCAGTTTTCCAAGCTGACTGCTTTGGCAGCTGAGTCACAGAAGCAAAATTCATATTGTCCAACGAATTCTGTAAGCTGGTATCCAACAAAGTACCAAATGGACAAGTCTGTAGCAGCAAATCAGGCAACTGACTCAATTTTGTCTTTATTTCTGCCTCATTTTTTTGACCTGAATAAAGAAAATCTTGTACGCCAAAAAGAAGTTCAAAGCCTTGTGAAATTCCACTAATGCTAATTAATGGTGGCCGAGGAGATAAAATTTGTTCAACTAGTGGAACAGAAGCATATATCATGCCATTCTTCAGAAAAGCAACAATTGGCCAAAGTTCTTCCCCTTCTACCGGGAGTCCGTAAACAGACGTTTTATTGATGCGTGAACAGCTGTCACGACTCTGCACAAAGTCCTTATTATCATCCAATAACCGAAGTTCAAAGAGCAGTGCTTTAAGTAAGGGGCCATCTTCAGGAATAGGTACATAACTTGCTCCATTGAAGACTCTGGCTCGTTTTTCAATAGTTGGATACCGTCTGGAGAATCTCACGGTGCCACCGTGTGGAGTTCCTGGTTCGTGGCTAATCAGCCACACTGCCTGCTGGGCCATGATGGGCCGCTTAAGAATCAGCCTGTATCTATGGCAGCCGCCAAGAGCAAAGGGAGGCTTTCTCGTAATTTTTAACAGGAGCCCCGATACTCATCCTGAGTCACCACCTTCTGCCCCAACCACTTACAGGCAAGGCTCAGCAGAGAGGCTGCAGGTGAGATGACTAAAGCCTCTGATTCCCTTTGGGTCAAATCATGCCGCAAAATTCTCAGCCAATTCTCAGCCGAGAACACTGACAAACTCACGCACCCCTAGCAAATCTATCCCCTTCTCAGCATTGCTGTTTTTTCAGATTCCTGTGTTTGGTGAAACTTGCTCATTTGAACTAGTAGTGATATGTATGAATAGGAAGACATTTACAAGATGGATTGCCACCCAGTGACTGTAACAACGGTCTCAAGCCGGGTGAAGATTGTAAGGATGGTATTAGATAGGACACGGTCTGATCTGTTATTCATAGAGTCACTATGGGTCATAGATGATTCAACAGTGCCCAACAACAACAACAACTTATTTCCTAGGAATCGTACTGCCAGCCCCCCAGACTTATTGCTATCAAGTTAATTTTTTTACCCATAATGACCTCTAGGATGGAGTAGAACTGCCTCTTAGTGTTTCCAAGGCTGCAGATCTTTTTAGAAGTAGATGGACAACTTTTTCCTGTTGAGCCGCTGATGGTTTTCAATAACTTATCTTTCAGTTAACAGCTGAGTACGTCACTACTGTGCCTCCAGAACATCTAGTTCCAACTATATAGTGCCTACCAGATACCAAGGGAGCTCTGGTGACTAAGTGGTAAGGAGTTGCACTGCCAACTCAAAGGTATGTGGTTTGAATCTACCAGCTGCTCTGTGGAAGAAAGATGGGCATTCCTCTTTGATCTGATTAACTGCCTCTGAAAACCCTCTCCACTGTCAGCTATGGGTTGGTTCTTACATGATGGTACATAGCAACAATCAAGTGCCAGGCACCGCCCTAGGTGCCTTACCTCTTTCTCTCATTACCATAAAGCCAGAGCTGACCTACAGCTGACCCGCCATTGAGTTTCTGAGGCTGTAAATCTCATGGAAGGAGATTGCTTGTCTTTCTCCTATGGTGGACATGAACTTCCAAAGAGATGTGGGTCAGTGAAACTTCCTATGTAAGTTGTATTATTTTATTTCATCCTCATAATAACCATAAATTTGGAATTAATAAATGCTTTTTATAAACAGGCAAATTGAGGTTCAATGAAATTAAGTCATTTACGAAAGGCTACCCTGCTTGCTGAAACTGAAGAGGACCTGAAGTGCTCGCTGCTGAGGGTCAGGGACTGCAGCCTTCAATATGGATTGAGGCTCAATGTCAAGAAGACAAAGATTCTCAACACTGGACCAATTGGTAGAATCAGTCTGGATGATGAAGAGATTGAGATTGTTCACAGTGCTAGTCTGCTTGGCTCCAAAATCAACACTCTTGGCACCAGCAGCCAGGAAATTAAAAGATGTATTGCCATGGGAAAGTCTGCTGTTACGCACCTCTCTAAAGTACTGAAGAGCAACAGTGTATCTCTGGAGACTAAGGTGCGTCTGGTACAGGCCATGGTCTTCGCAATCACTTGTTATGTGTCAGAGAGCTGGACAATGACCAGGGAGGATAGAAGGAGAATTGATGCTTTTGAGCTTTGGTGTTGGAGGAAAGTGCTGAGAGTGCCATGGACTGCTAAAAAAACAAACAGATTCATCCTGTAGAGGGTTAAACCAGGCTGCTCCTTGGAGGCAAGGATTCTGAGACTTTGTCTGACAAACTTTGGTCACGTTGTAAGGAGAGACCGGTCCTTGGAGAAGGACACCATGCCTGGGAGGGTGGAGGGTAGGCACAGGAGAGGAAGGCCCTCTATGAGGTGGATTGATTCGGTGACTGGGGCAATCAGGATGAGTGTGTCAGAGACAATGAGATTGGCACAGGAAAGAGCAGAGTTTAGAGCTGTTGTACATAGGGTCGTTATGAGTCGCAAGTGACTCGACAGCACATAAAAACAACAACAACAACAACAAATGAATTGGTGCAAAGTGGAGCCAGAATCTGAACCCAATTCTCTGACTTCAAGCTTTCATATTTCCCACTAGACAGTTTTGTCTCTCATTGGAAAGCATGGTGATATAAACTATTGGCATAACATAGCACTGCAAGTAGCAATTTTGCCACATTTGTTCTGTTAAATGAACAGGTAACAACATTTGTAATTAATGCAGTAAGTTTTTGTAGACAGATGGGTTAGATTAAAGTAATTTTATAGACTCTTAAAAACTGTTGGCTTTCTTAAGCAAGCTAAACATTTCCTTTGCAATCTTATTTATGCTTCTATAAATAAAAGCACAGCTGCGATGTAGTGGTGCGAATACCGGATTTAGAACTCCAGATTTGGAATATCTCTGGCTTCTGTCTATCCTCAAGGCTGCTTTGTGACAGTGGGCAAGTTTCCTACCCTTTCTGTGCCTCAATTTGTGAAATAGATTTAAAATGTGAAGTATCTGACACCTTCTAATAAGGATGAAAACATGCTGTCCTCTATACCCTGAGGATATTTCTAGGAAGGATGTTCATTTTGACATTCCCTGGAAATACTTCAATGACCTCACTTCAAAGCTCACACTTTAACCTGCTCTGAAGTTCTACTATCCCAGTCTTGAACTAATACTGCTTGAAAGAGGCCAAACACCACCCCTTACCAAGAATGCACCCAAGTTCTTGTGGTATAGAAAGGAAATGTAAGGTTGTGGCCTGTTGGGGCATCTGAATACCAGTATGCTTGGTATCTGCTGTTATGCATGTTAAGAACCTTACTGTTGACAGCTAACATGGAGAAGGACATCATGCTTGGAAGGGTAGAGGGACAGCACAGGAGAGAAAGACCTCAAATGAGATGGATTGATACAGTGACTAGAGTAATGGGAGTAGGTGTGTAGGAGTGAGACTAGCTCAGGAATAGGGTAGGATTCAGAGCTATAGTACATAGGGTTGCTGTGAGTCACAGGTGACTTGATGGAACATAACAACAACAACAATAATACTCTGGTGACTTAGTGGTAAGGCACTGCACTGCAATCCTGAAGGCACACAATTCAAATCCACTAGCTGCTCTGTAGGAGAAAGATGGGCAGTCTTCTCTAGTGTGATAAAACTGCCTCTCAAAACCCACTTGATAGTCAGTTATGAGTTGATGCCCAACTTGATGGTTTACATAACAAAGTATATGGCAAAAATTCATCTTTCTTTTTTAAAATTTTACTTATTTTAATGAACATATACAGAGATTTTGGATTTCCATTCATTTATTGTTGCATTCTTCTCCCCACCCCCCACCCAGTTCATTCTTCTCTTTGAAAAGGAAAAGAAAAATTCCTTCATTGGTATACAATCCCCCCACCCCGAGTACACTCCACTATGCAACCTTCATTCTGGACTCTTGTCTAACCATAATACCCAATCATATATCACTTTTAAACTGTTCTCTCCCTCATCTGTTTCAATGCAGTATACATAATTTATCCAGTTTTTTCAGTCTTACTCCAATCCTGATGTCAGTCCCGTTCTATAACAGTGGCACTAAGCATTATATGTCTTTTTGTGACTGAGATATTTCACTCAGCATCATGTCCTCCAGGCTCACCCATTTGGAATAATATTGCATGAGTTCCTTGTTTTTCAATGCAGTGTAGTATTCCATTGTGTGAATATACAACAGCTTCTCTATCCATTCTCTGTGTGTGTGTGTGTGTGTGTGTGTGTGTGTGTACCGTCAAATCAGATCTGACTGGTACAGGAGGAGATTGCCCCTCCTTCTCCAGCAGTGCATCTGGTGGATTTGAACTGCATACCTCTAGGATTGCAGTGCAGCTTCTTGCCACTAGGCCTCCAGAGCTTGCCTCTCCATTCGTTTTTTGATGGGCACTTAGGTTGTTTCCAATTCCTTGCTATTGTGAACAAAGCCGCAGTAAACGTGGGTGTGCATATATCTGCTTGGGTGGCAGTTATGGCCTCTTTGGGGTATATTCCAAGTAGTGGAATTGCTGGGTCAAATGGTATGTCTATTTGCAACATTTTGAGAAAGCGCCACGCCACCTTGCACCATGGTTGCACCATTTAACACTTTAACCAACAGTGAATAAGGGTTCCAGTTTCTCCACAACCTTGCCAGCATTTGTTGCCTGCTGTTCTGTTAAATGTTGCTACTCTGACTGGGGTGAGATGATATCTCATAGTTGTTTTAATTTGCATCTCCCTTAGAGCTAGGGTTTTTTAACATTTCTTCATGTGTTTGTTGACCATCTGAATGTCTTCTTTGGTGAAGTGTCTGTTCATATCGTGTGCAAAACTTCATCTTTCATATTTTGTACATGTAGCTAGGTGAGACTATTCCTTAGAAAGGGACATCATGCTTGGAAAGATGGAGGGTCAGCAAAGGAGAAAAAGACCCCTAAAAGATGGGTTGACATGATGACTCCAACAATGGGCTTTAGTATGTCAGAGATAGATGATGAAGATGGCACAGAAAAGGGCAGAGTTTAGGTTGACAGTTCATAGGGTCACTATGAGTTATACTTGACTTGATAGCACCTATCAACAATAACAACAACAACAACAACATATATAGGAGACTCTGCTGATCTAATTTTGTTTTCCCTACAATACTGGTCCTCATTCCTTTGATGATATTTGAGCCATTCAATATTCAGTCTTTCATATATTACAACTTGAGGCTTGAACTTTTTTTATTCAGTACTTTCAGTTTAAGGAATACCAAGGGTGTTCCTCCCATTTTGTTTTCTAACTCCAAGTTTTATGCATTTGATCAATAAAGTGCCCCTGATCCAAGCGATAGCATTTTCAATCACCACACATCATATAAAAACTGGGCTATGATAAATATTGAATAAGACCTGTGATATAGAAAGCAAGGAAAGGCTTACATATAGTCATTCCTGGGTGGTTACTAGCTGTAGTAAGGGAGAGAAATGGAAAAGAAAATTATTAAGTAGATAATAGGCACATTTTAGAGATGAGTGAAGAGAAAAGTGTTATCTAACAAGGGAATGATCAGCACAACACCATTACAGTAAAGGAACACACGCTCACGCACATCCATGAATTAATGGAAATCAGAATTGTAAGCAGGAAGTGAGAAAAGTACATTATAAATATGAAATGGATGTTATTGAACAAAATGAGTATAAATGGTTGAATTAAAAATTAATATTCTTTTAAAACCATCACTGAAATCAAAATAGAAGATATTAAAAAAGAAAACTAGACTATGAAAAGGAGATAAAAAAAAGATCTGAGGCATTTGAATTAGTTAGATATGACTCTATAGCACATAATAACAACAGCAATGAATATTGAATAACCTATTGTGCCAGGAGAAAGAACAGATCTTCATTAAAAAAATAATTCTCCTTAGCAATGAGGGGAGTGAAACTTTGTCTCACATACTTTGGACTTTATTAGTCTAAGCTCTGAAGAAGGACACCTATGTGGTCAAGCAGAATATCAGCAAAAAAGATGAAGACCTTCAACAAGATGAATTGACACAGAAGCTTCAACAATAGGCTCAAACATACCTACTATTGTAGAAATGACACAGGACAGAATGTTACCATCTATTACACATGAGGTCTCTATGAGTTGGAACTGACTTGGTTGATGGTATCAAACAACAACATCACCATAGTACTGATAAGCTAGTACTTCCTTCAAAACTATAGAAGAGCTCTAATGGGCAATGGGGAAGGTAATGAACTGCTAACCAAATGGTCAGCAGGTCAAATTCACCAGCTGCTCCATGAAAGAAAGATAAGGCAGTCTGCTTCCTTAGCCTTAGGGAGCTCTAAGAGCCTGGCGGTAAAGAGTGGCACTGCTATCCTTAAGGCACATGGTTCAGGTCCATCAGCTGCTCCACAGAAAGAATAATGAGCAACCTTCTCCCTTGTGACTTAATACACTCTGAGAACTCATTTGTAGCCTATAATAGGCTTCTGACTCAGTGGCACATAATGTCACCACAATACTGATTGATAGACTAGTATTTCTTTCACTATAAAGAATGTCAACAGAGGACTGCCAGATGTGCAGGCTGGATTTAGAAGAGGTCGTGGTACTAGGGATATTATAGCTAATGTAAGATGGATCTTGGCAGAAAGCAGAGAATACCAGAAGAATGTCTATCTGTGCTTCATTGCTTATGCAAAGGCTTTTGAATGTGTGGACCACAACAAGCTGTGGCTGACTCTGAGAAGAATGGGAATCCCAGAGCATTTGATTGTGCTAATGCAAAACCTATACTTGGACCAAGGGGCAGTCGTCAGAACAGAGCAGGGAGACACTGGATGGTTCAAAATCAAGAAAGGGGTCCATCAGGGGTGTATTTTGTCTCCATACCTTTTCAATCTGTATGCAGAACAGATCATCCGAGATGCTGGGCTGTATGAGGAGGAATGTGGCATCAGGATTGGTGGAAGAATCATCAACAACCTGCATTATGCAGATGACACAACACTGCTCGCTGAAACTGAGGAGGACCTGAAGCGCTTGCTGCAGAAGGTCAAGGACTACAGTCTTCAATATGGATTGAAGCTCAATATCAAGAAAACAAAGATTCTTACCACTGGGCCAATTGCCAGCATCAGTATGGATGGTGAAGAGATTGAGATAGTTAACAGTTTTAGTTTGCTTGTCTCCACAGTCAACACTCTTGGTAACAGCAGCCAGGAAATCAGGAGACGAATTGCATTGGGAAAGTCAGCTGTGAGGGACCTCTCAAGAGTTCTGAAGTGCAACGACGTCAGGCTGGAGACTAAGGTGCATCTGATCCAGGCTATAGTCTTTGCAATTATGTGCTATGCATCAGAGAGTTGGACAGTGAATAGGGATGATAGAAAGAAAATTGATGCCTTTGAGTTGTGGTGCTGGAGAAGAGTGTTGAATATACCATGGACTGCTAGGAGAACAAATAGGTTTGTCCCAGAGAAGGTGAAGACAGAATGTTCCCTGGAGTCAAGGATTCTGAAGCTTCGTCTGACATACTTTGGGCATGTTGCAAGGAGGGACTGGTCCTTGGAGAGGGACATCATGTTTGGGAGAGTGGAGGAACGGCGCAGGAGAGGAAGACCATTGGTGAGATGGATCAATTCTTTGAGTGGAGTGGTTGGAATGAATGCGTTTGAGGCAGCAAGATTGGCACAGGATAGAATGGCATTTCGGGCTCTTGTACATAGGGTCGCTATGAGTCACAAACGACTCGATGACACATAACAACAACAACATAAAGAATTGAAATGATGAAGAAATGGAGACTCAGAGAAGGTAGAAAAAGTTATCTATTAAGCATATTAAAAAAAACAAAAAAAAAGTAAAAAGCTGGACTTTGAACCCAGTTCTCTCTGACACACAAAGAACCTGTTGCTGTAAATTCAGCTCCAGTTCCTGGTGGCACCATGTACATGAGGGAAACAATGATCCACAGGGTTTTCAATGACTGATGACTTAGATTATCTGGCCTTCCTTTCAACATGTCTTGAAACTTGGGTAAACTTGAACTTTCAGCCTTTTAGTTGGCAGCTCAATGTGTTGATGATTTGCACTAGCCAGAAATGCCTCTGATAAAAATAGCATGTAGGGAGCTCTGGTGATCTAGTGGCAAGAAAGTAGACTGCAATCTTGAAGGAACCTGGTTTGAATCTACCAGATGCTCTGCTGGAGAAGAAGGGGCAATCTCCTCCTGTTCTAGTGGGATCTTAGTCAACCGTACACAACAAGAAAAAATGAAAAGTGGGCATTTAGTCATCATGCTTCACTTCTCCCCTCACTTGGGGATCCTTCAAAAAGACGATTTCTTTCTGGGACTTTTTACATACTAATTTCCAAGTGGGAAATTACATACTAATTTTCAGTGGGGAGGGTTTGCCCTCTCAGGGCACATAGTTCATCAGACTTGTGCTGTGGTACCAGCTAAATGGCCACCTGTTGACGTCTGCAGGCCAGGATTGCCTTTCAAAGCCATCTGGAACCAGAAGCAACATGTCTGCCTTGGACATTTTGACTTGCCTGTGATCTCTGGGAAGCCTCCTCAAGCACTCAAAAATGAGACCCAACTGCAGACCATTTTACTTTCTCCTGTCAACGAAGGAGTCCCTTTCATCTCAAGTTGCTGCCCAGCATCCCCATCAGAATCTGATCAATCTGTGTCGCTCTTGTGTCTTTTGTCTGTGTGTGAGTCACGGTGTCATTGTTGGGCTTGCTGTCATTTTTTATTTTTTTTTCCTTTCTGATTTTAGCTGCCGCCCAGACCATCTTGTTCACAATATAAGCTCCAAATGGTCTGGAACTCATCTTTTATGGCCTCTGCCAGATTAAACATTTAGAGCATAATATAGCCGGCTTCAAAAACAATTGTGCAGCCTTCCAGACAAGCAGCATATTGATTTTAATTTGGGCAATTGCACAATTTTTTTCAGGTTTTAGGAGGGACGCTGAGGCTTCAGACTGCCACAGAATGTCAACTCCATAACTCAAGATCCTTCTCTTTCATCTTTGACTCTCAACCTGAGTCAAAATCAAGAACATGAAGATACAGACTTTTCTCAACAGAATATGTATTTTTTTGTGTGTGTGTGTTGGGAAATCAAGGATATCTTGGTCTGTTTCCCAAAACAATGTGAATTCGAAAGACAGTAAGGTGGGGCGGGGATAAATTGGGCAGACCTGTGCCAAAATCCCTGCCTTACTCTTGAAAGAACGTAAGTAATTTTATCTTGAGAACCTCAAGCTTCTCACCTCTAAAACGGAAAACATTAGGACGTTGACCTCCACAAAGCACACATTAACTCATCAAGGTGTGGAGGGTTTTCAATGAAAATTTAGAAAAAATGGGCTAGTATGTTAACATATCAAAGAATTTCACATTGAATGATTAACTGACAAAATATTTAATGCCCAAGGTTACTTCTTGTCCTAATGAGGCATCAATTCAACAACTACTCCATGTACATAAAGACTCTTAATGGAACTGGCATATTTTGCATATGGGTAAAAGCCATGATATCCTACATACCAGGTCGATGGTGTGTAACTTCACGGATTAGTAATTCCCAGGGACTCCTTTAGAGAGAGCAGACCATAGCGACACTTCTATTTAACAGACATTTGCTGATCATTCATGCTCCTTCAGGTACTAGAAGCAGCTACTGTGAATAAGTGAAGAGACTTCCTTACAAGGATCTCACCATTTAGGGTGAGAGATAAAGATACATAAAAGGGAATTTTGATGCAATATTCTGAGGAGTGGGAATAGCTGTTCTAAGTCTTCTTATTTCCAACTCTTACAGATCACGGTAACAAATTGTCAAGGAACAAAGACCAAATGTAGTGGCTTAACTGCATTATTAGACTGTTTTCTGATTTGTAAAAGCAATCTTGAGGTCAGCAGGAGGCCTGTGGAGTTCAGGCTGTCATGCCAACATGCCTGCAGGCAGAAAAGAAAGGGTCAAGGGACAAATGACAAAAGGTACCTATCTTTAGCAGAGTCAATCCTTTTTAAAGTCTTCTGTCAGGAGCGTCTCCCACTTACCCTCTGCAGAGTCTACCAAATGGGTTCTTGGCTGCCCTGCAAAATAGGAATTAGTTGCTAGTTGTCTTAGCCCCCTGGCTGCCTAGTGCTGCCGCACAGAAAGGATCACAAGTGGGTAGCCTCAAAGAGCAGGAATGTATTTCCTCACAGTCCTGGAGGCTAGAAATCTGAATTTAGAGGCATGACTATTGAGAGAGTAAGTCCCTTCTTGGTCTATTTCAGCTTCCAGAAGCTGCCAGCAATCCTTGTTCCTGTGCATACAAAGGTACCTACTGTGTGTGTGTGTCTTCATATGACATCTCATCCTTCTGTGCGTTTCTGTGATTTTTCAGCTTCTCGGAAGCAGGAGTGGCATCCACTTCCAAAATAGCTTGCCTCCAGAAACTCTATGAACTTAGAGAAATGATGAAAATTATACAAGTCTTCAGGTCTTTCATTCATAGGATCGAAATGAGCCGTCTATGACTCGACAGCACTTAACAACAACATATCTTAGAAATGACTGTGTAGTCTGGAGGGAGTTGTGTTGTTGACCCAAAAGGCACAGCTTTTTGCTGGTGTGAATCCACCAGTGACTCTGAGGGAGAAAGATGAGCATTTTCCTCCCATGTAAATTACAGTCTCAGAAATATAATAGAGGGTCAGCTGATTCAGTGCCAACTGGATTGCAAGGAGTGAAAAATGACTAAAATCTATGACTTGATGGCACTTAACAACAACAACAACAACAACAACAATGAAAGAGCTCTGTTGGCCTAGTGGACAGAAAGAGATGCTACCAAGCCAAAGGTGGGTGATTTTAGTCAGTGGCCCTCACGCCTGGTTTTAATTGTTTTTGTTCAAACATTCTTCTAAGTGGTATAGCACTGGTCTATTTGCAGTACAGAGATAACTTGGTGTTGCTGTGGTGGTAAACACTGTGACACTGACGTGTCAAATGCGATAATAGTTACGTATAGTGGACAGTGTTTGGTGGAGCTCCCCGTTAAAAACAATCTTGGAAGCAGAAGTGGCATCCATTTCTGAAATAGCTTACCTCCAGAAACCCTAAGAACTTGGAGAAATGATGAATTTATACAAGTGTTCAGTTCTTTCGTTCATAGAGTTGCTATGAGTCGTCTACAACTCAATGGCATTTAACATCAACAACAATAACTCTGGGATGGATTCATCAATATAGAACAAGAGAAATCTCTATTTGTAAATAAGACCATAATTACAAGTAAAGGAATTAGAATTTCAAATATAAGTATTTTAGGAGAAGTTGGAAG
>NW_006399794.1:2417046-2456459 GCF_000299155.1 Elephantulus edwardii
AAAATAAAATCTAAAAAATATATTAATAAAAAAGGGAAGATTTGGAGGGAAGCACCCCAACTCAACATACTGCCATTGAGTTGGAACTGACTCACATCTGACTCTCTAGCTGGTTTTCAGAGGTTGTAAATTCAATGAGAGGAGATGATACATCTTTCTCCCTGATGGATTTGTACCACTAGAGATGCTCTGACTCGGATTAGCCATGCTACACCCTACGGACCACACTGCAAGAGGTCCTGTATGGTTGCGACAGATGTCTTAAGTCCATTTAAGGATGAATGAGAGATGCTAGGCTGAATCATTGATGACATTTTATGACACAGATGCTATACAAAGTGCTTTCAGTTGAATAATTAGTGTTGACTTGTGTATTTGTGTTTTTGCTACAATGAGAGAAAAGCCAAAGAGCAAAGAAAGAGAAGAAATGGAGTAGCTGGACTGATTGGAGGCAGACTCAGAAGGAAGTGTGCTTTCTGGCAGGCTTCAAGAATGACACAAATGAACAGCCTCACCTCCTATAATCAGAAAAGCCAGTTTTTCTGTCTTCGACTGAGATGGAGAGAGCTCAAGAGAACACCAGCAGGTAGTTGGTATTCTGGGGCTGTTTATTTGGCTAAAATGTCCTAACCTGAATCTACAGTAGCAGTCAAAGGGGTTTCACTACTTCAGCAAACTGCCCGAGAGGGCCTGGACTGCTGGAATGAGTTTTAGCTCTCGGAAATGAGCTTGGAAGGTCTGCTCTCTGCTTCTTGAATTTTTAAATTGACCTGTCAGGATTGTATGAAGCAATTGTGTCTTTCCGATCAGAATAACTGTACTTTTAAAAAAAGCTTCTAACCCTGGCTGCAGAGAAATTAAATTAGAATAATAAATAGAGTTTGATAAGTGAAAATCTAACTTTGCTGGTCTATAGAGAAATAGCTGAATGTCAGCCAAAAAATCAATGTCACAGTACTTTAGAGAATTTGAGAAATGATAGATACTGATAACCCATAATGTGGAGAAGTACTCAAAGGCAAGGAGAAAGATAGGCAGTGGGGTCTATTGGCATAGCCATTCCTCTGCACCTCCACTGGTGTGCTCAGTCAAAGCTGAAGAGCACAGCCTGGCTAGACAGCCGACTGCCTCTGTGCACACATCCAATTGCCCATCCTAGGTCCCTGCTCCCACAAACACCCCCAACTTAGTGCTTCCAAACTTACTTTACAAGCACTTCTTTGTCTTAGTTACCTAGTATTGCTATAACAGAGATGACGCATGTGAATGGCCTTAACAAAGAGAAATCTGTTCACTTACAGTTAGGAGGCTTCTTCTTGTTGGAATACCGTCACGCTTTAACAGACTCATAGCTGGCCCTCCAATGAGTTTTCAGAGGCAGTAAATTGCACAGGAGGTGATCGCCAATCTTTCTTTCTTAGAACAGCTAGTGGATTCAAACCCCATGCCCTCTTCATGTTGGTAGCACAGAGCTCCCTTACCGCTGTATCACCAAGTCCAATGCCAGGGTGCTAGCTTGAGGGAAAGGTCTGCTTTCTGTTGGTGATGGGGGAAAGTCCTTGTTTCCTTCAGCATCTGCAGGGCCAGTGCTCCCTAAAGACCTCTATGTGTCTTGGCTTTTTCTGGTATCAAGGATATTTGTTGTGCAGGGGCCAAGTTTAAAAATGATGCACATGACTCCAGATGATTATTATTTTGTGTTCTGGAGGATCTCCCCACAATCCTCACCCTTGACTCACTTTCCTCTTTTTTATCTTACTAGAAATTACTGGCCACACACTAGGGGAACTCTCTCTTCATCCAATTAGGGTTGTTGGGGATTAGGGATCTATCCTTAATCCTCCTACAACTAATTGAGGTTGTGAGGAATTAGTATGGAACTTACTCACTGTAGCATTATAGCACATATATTTTGAGGAACCTAAGTTGACATTATATTGTCTTAACTCCTTGTTCTGTATCCAACATGAAACCCGGATGGCATCCTTGACTTTATTCTATATCATTGATTTCTATCAATCACCAAGTTCAATCCAGATGCCAAACTGTTTTCAAGTTCACTTTCTCCTTTTCACTCTCACTACAGTGGCTGCTTCAGACTATTATTTCCCTTAGTCTATTGTCAATATTCTAGTGACTATTTCTGCTCCAAAACTTTCCCACTCAATTCTGCCTTTCTATGCATGTGATGGAATAAATCTGATAAAAAAAACCTCTTTGGTGGCTCGTTTTCCCCTGCACGGTAACATTCGATCTCTTCAGACACGGTTTACTCCAAGAATCTATCACAGAAGGCAGTGGAGCATGGTGATGAAGCAGGGGTAATCTGGAGCTGGGCTACGTAGGTAAGAACCTCAGCTCTGTCATTTGCTCTAGGATATTGGGCAGTTTACTTACATTCTGGGTACCGTGAGTCCCTCATCTCTAAAATGCAAGTGATAATCTTTGTTCTGGATTGAACTGTTGAATTTCTAACCCTGGTATTTGCGAATGTCTGCAAATAAGGTTTGACTTTTGTTATCATTAAATGAAATGAGGTCATAGCAGAAAAGAATTGGTGCTAGTCTTGATCTCTTTTTAGTGCTGTCTTATAAACAAGGAGCATACAGTGAAGGGAATACATGCAGAAAAAGATGAATGTTATGCGATGATGGAAGCAGATACATCAACTAGCAGCAAAGGACCGCTAAGGACAGATGGCTGCTGGAAGCTAAGTGAGGGGCATGGAGCAGGTCCTCTTTTCGAATTCTCAGAAAGAATCAGGATGGTCCTGATCTGGATGCTTAAGTTCCTCAACTGTGGGAAAAAAAAATTTTCTGTTCTTTAAAGTCACCCATTTTATGATATTTTGTTATGGTAGCACAAAAAAAAGCTTAGGACAACCTTTATTTGTTTCATTATGTTACTGTGAGAATCACACACACAGTGTCATCCACATAGCAAGCATTAGATATGCATTTGCTGTTATGACTCCTTTCGTCATATACTCTGTCCTACCACTAACAATTTGTGATTTTCTCTCTTAGTCAATCTTTTTTGTTCAGCTTCATTCAGGTAGTCATTGTTCATATAGACCCTTCTGCCTCCTCCTCAGCTAGTTAATCTTTAGGACATAGTTCAGGAATTGTCTCTGTCTTCTCTTGATATCTTTGCCATTTCCTTCGTGTCACATTTTCCCATTTTCCTCCAATGATCTGCTTACCAGCCTATTCCGTGCATGAGCTCATTGAGAAGAGGGGTTACCTTTCACTCACTTTTTATTTCCTCCTCCTAGTTCAGTCACTGGTATTTGGAAGAAATGCAGTAAAAGTTTGTGGACTAGAAGATATTATACTACTATGAATAAAATTCCCTCTGATAGAGCTATTTTTTCTAAAGATAGATCTAATAACAATTTTCTCTTCTTGGAAATGTTTGCTCTGAAACAATGAGACTCTTTTTTCAGAATAAGCTACAGAACATGCACTCAATTTTTACATGTAGGACGAGGGGAACCTTGCTGGAGAGTTGTCCCCAAGGAAAGCTGTTTGGTCTAGGTAATAGCCTCAAACTCTATAGCTAGAGGGAGAACAACAATATCAAGGAAAGATTAGCCAAGGCCCCAGGTGGGTGATTGTACTGACTTGTGAGATGACTTCTTGGGGAAAACAACTGCCTGAGCCTTTGCTTGGCTCCAAGTCAGCTCTGCCTACACAATCTGCTCTATAGATTGGATCCCTGAGGTGAAACATTAGAACCAATTGACATCTTTCAACTAACAGTTGCAACCCTGGACTTTTTCACCAATCTATACCAGAAATTTGGAGGACAGCTGCCTGGCTGATTGGAAGAGATTCATAATTGTTTTTGTCCTCAATGAAGTTAATTCAATAGAATGTGAAAATTATTGAATAATATCATTAATATTACATGCAAGTAAAATATTGCTGAAGATCATCCAGAAATGGTTAGAATAGTAAGCACATTTACAGGGAACTGTTAGAAGCTCAAATAGGACTTAGAGGAGGCCATGGCACCATAGATATAATTGTTTGTGTCGGATGGATGGATCTTGGTTAAAAGCAGAGAATACCAGAAGAATCTGTGTTTTACTGACTAGGTGAAGACGGCTGACTGTGTGGATAATAACAATCTATGGCTAACATTGAGAAGAATGAGAATCCTAGAACCCTTAATTGGTCTCTTATGAAATCAATATCTAGACCAAGAAAGAAGCTATTGTTTGAATGGAGCAGGGGAACACTGTTCAAAATAAGGAAACGTGTGTGTCGGGGATATATCCTTTCTCCATACCTATTCAATCAGTATGCTGAGCAAATAGTTCATGAAGCTGGACTCTATGAAGAGGAATATGTCATCAGGATCCAAGAAAGACTCATCAACAACCTTCAGTATGCAGGTGACACAACCTTGCTTGTTGAAAGTGAGGAAAGCTTGAAATGCTTCAGAAGATCAAGGATTACAGCTGTCAAAATGGATTGTATCTCAGTATCAAGAAGATAAAAATCTCACCACTGAGCCGATAGGCAACATCGTGATAAAAATCATTGCTTCTGATTTTGTAAATTATTACCTAACTTGGGAGGGACTGAAGAGCATTATGCTGAGTGAACTAACTCAGTTCCACATGGATAAATATTGTATAAAACCATTATTTTAGAATGAGCATAAGGATCCAAGGGGCTAGGGGAGAGGTTAGAAGCAGAGGGATGAGGATCTACAAGGGGGCATTAATCATGGGGCTATACAATTTGATGGGTGTGGGGGTGAGGAAAATGGAAAGAATTTGTTCTTGAAAACAATGTGTTCAAATTTTATAAATAAACTAGTAGGGTAAAAGTTTAAAAAAAAATCAATGCTCCTGCGTGTTGCATAATATTCCATCATGTGAATGTACCATAATTTCTCATTCCATTTGATTGTGGATGGATATTTGAGCTATTTCCATGTTCTTGTGATGGTGAATAATGCTATGAACATTGTTGTACAATCTCCATTTGGGTCTCAGTTTTCATTTTTTTGGGATATATTCCAAGTAGTAGAATAGCTGAGTCATATGGAATTTCTATCTTCATTTTTTCTTTTTTTTTTAGAAGATGCCATACTGCCTTCCAGAATGGTTGAATCATTTTACAGTCCCACCAACAGTATATAAGTATTCCTATCTCTCCACATCTTCTCCAACATTTATTACTTGCTATCCTGTTAAACTTTGCCACTGCTACTGGAGTGAGATGGTATCTCATTGTGGGTTTTGCATCTCTCTTATTGCCAGTGATTTTGAGCACTTCTTCATGTGTCAGCCACAGTATTTCTTGGAGGCAAAGATTGAAAAGCTTCATTTCCTATTCTTTGGGCATGTTTAAAGGAGAGGATATTCCTTGGAAAGGGACATCATGCTTGGATAGGTGGAAGATCAACAAAAGTGAAGATGACCTTCCAATGAGCTGAGTAGACAGAAATGACAGCAATTAACTCATGTGACAGAGGTGATGATGATGGCACAGAATAGGATAGGGTTCAAGTCTGTTGTTCATAGGGTCATCTCAATGACATCTAAAAACAACAATAGCAACAAAATGTCTTAGATGGGGAGGTGTGGTAGTCTAGTGGACCGGGAATTACACCGTCAACCCAAAGACAGGTGGTTTTATCTCCTCCTGTGCAATCTATCCCTAAAGAGTCAGCTATAAGGTGTTACCAACTAGATGGCACAAAGTAACAAGATGCTACCTGCTTTAAATAGTTCAGGTGCTGGTGTTCAGGTAGGTATAGGAGCTGTGACTTCCTTTTTTATTAGATGACAATAATGATCCTAGGTATCAGAATTTTAGGCAATTCAAAGCTTTAGAGAGCTTATCTCACTATAGGGCAGTGACTCTGAACCCTTCTAAACATCAGATTCACTTGGCAAATGTGCTCGGACTTAGCAATTTTGTGTACAACAGAGGGGAATGCTGGTCCTGCACCATTCTCACAATCTCTGGAGTGTTCTGTTGAAGTCACTATGTCAATATGTCTTTTTGAGGGTCTTCCTGCCTTCTTCTCTCTCATGAAGTAATTATGTATCAATAAATTTTTTTATATAATAGCTTGGTGTATTATCTTTTTTCTTTTGATGCTTTCTGTGTCATTCAGCATTTTACCGATAGAATACTTCAGTATGAAACTCAGGTCTTGAATTTGTTCTTCAGTTCTTTCAGCTTAAGAAATGCCATGTGTAGCCTTACTTTTTGGTTTTCTAATATCAGTTTTTTTACATTTTATAATAATGCTTTCATTTCCTTGAACTGCCACTGTCCATTCACCTGCAACAAACAGCAACATCCAGATGGGGGGGAAACAGGACAGAGACACACCACTCTAGGAGCCATCCAGAGAGTCAATCCAGCTCAATTTTATTGGGTGCTGCAGTGCACTTATATATGAGCAAGTAAAGAGAAAGACGAGATAGGGTGGGCTTGCAGACGTGGGACATGTGGATTGGATAGGAGAACCTCAGCCTCATGTGGAATACTCCCAGCTCAACAGATGCGGCAGCCGTCTTCCCAGGTGGCAAGCTTTCTCAAGCAGGTACAGCCAAACATAGGAGAGCTTTCTCTATCCTGTGTTAAAGGCCATTGGGAGGCTTGCACTTATCCAGAGATAGGCGATCTGTCCTGGCCAGAGGCCCTCCCTTCCTCCCCAACATTCCCCAACATTGAGCTACTTTTTGAAACCTTTTGTTCAGCTCTCTTGCATTTTTTTTTTCTTCCTTTAGTTTCTCTGTGTTCTAGAAAAAGTTCCAGTCTCTTCTAAAACCTATTTGGGGTTTTTTTTCTCTTTCTTGTCTTTTATTGATCTTGTGATTTCTCCAAGCATGATGTGCTTGATATGATCCCACAAATTGGTTTTCAGTCATGAGTGTTCAGTACATCACATATATTCTTGAGATGATCTTTAAGATCAAGAGGTACATATTACAGGACATATTTTGGCTCTTGTAGACTTGCTTTAACTTTCTTCTGTTTCAATATAACATGCATTTGAACTATTTTATTATCAACTCTTGGCCTTTTTCTAACTGATGATATTGAGCCTCTCTATTGTCTCTTTCCACAAATATAGTCTTTTAGATTCCTGCAAATTGCATTTGATGAAGTCTATATGTATAGTTGTCATTTGCACCTCTTCCAGAAGTTATTTATAGTGCTTTTAAACAGCATTTGTTCTTTTGTATCTGAGTTATTTCATTCAAAATGATATCCTCTAAGCTCATCTATATTTCGTAGTGTTTCACTAGTTTTTTATTATTTTTTCAATGTGGCATAATATTCCACTGTATGAATGTACCATGGTTTCTCTATACATTATTTTGCTGATGGATACATGGACTCTTTCCATTTCTTTGCTATTATGATTTATGCTGCAGTAAACATGGTTGTACATTCATTCATCTATTTGTGTCATATCTCTGATTTCCTTAGAGTATATTCCCAGTAGTGGAATAGCAGGATCCAGTAGTATTTCTTTCAACTTTTTGAGGAAGCACCAGACTGCCTTCAATAGTGGTTATACCATTTTACATTCCCATCAGCAGTGAATAAGAGCTCCAGTCTTTGCATCTTTAGTGCTATTTGTTGTTTATTGTCCTGTTGAACTTTGCTAATGTTGCTGGAGTGAAGTGATATCTCATTTTTGTTTTAATTTTCATCTCTCTAGTAGCTAAGGGAGTTCTGATGGCCTAGTGGCTAGATGCTGGGCTGTGATCCTGAAGGTACGTGGTGCGAAGCTAAAATCCACTAGCTGCTCTGTGGAAGAGGGATGGGCAATCTTTGACTGTGGGACTAAATGCCTTTGAAAACCCACTGGAGGGTCAGCTATGGGTCAGTTCTGATTCAATAGTACACAACAACAGTAAGTCATAATACTGAGCATTTCTTCATTTGTTGGCTAGCTGAATATTTTCTTTGGTGAAGAGTCTTTTCAAACCTTGTGCCCATTTTGTAATTGGATTGTTTGCCTTTTTTCCAGATGAGATGTTGTAGAATTCTATGAATTTTACATATAAATCCCTTGTATGAGACCATTGTTACTCAAACAGGATGGTTATAAGGGGTAGGGTGGTGGGAAGAACAGGAAAAGAGTAGATAGATAATGAAAACTGCATTTGGAAGAAAGAGAAGAGCAATTTTAACTGAATGGATGATCAGACACGGAATGTATTACAATAACAATCAGGAACAGGATATGCATTATGGATTGAATGGAGGGGGAGGGAGAAAATATGCATGAAAGTGTGCATAAAAAACCAATTTATTTGTAAACTTTCATTCAAAGAACAATAAAAAGTACTTTAAAAAAAGAAAACAGTTATTTGCAATGGATTATACAAAATTCTGTCATATGATCTCATTTCTGTCACCAAAGGCATATTTTCCATTTACCAATTTGAATTTTTGGTGTTTCTTTTTTCATGTTCTGACTTTCCAACTTTTGCATTCCAATCACCAGGAATTGTTAATGCATTTTATTTCATGCTCGATCAATTTCAGAGTATAGAAGTTGGTTGAAATATTGAATTTCTTCATCTTGATCTGTTTTAGTGATTTATAGGAGTGTTAAATAATAGTCATATTATTAGACTTTCCTTGTATGCATTTGAATATTATTATATTACCTACATCATGCTACTTCAGGGTAAATCTTGATATTTTTTTGATGGTTCATGCAACACTTTCCCTCTTCAATTTTATCATTCCTGGCATAGTAGATAGTGTTTTCAGAGGCCTGCTATTTCAGAAGTGGATGGCCAATCCCTCTTCCTAGTCTGTCTTAATCTGAATGTTCTGATTTAGAGAAGTAGCAGACAGACCAGCATTTTATAGAAAAAGTGAAAGATATATCCCTTATTGTGGAGTTAACCATTAGTATCAGTGTTGTCCCTGCCTTTGGCACATATGTCTTTACCCACTTATTTCCCTGCTCCACCATCCACCAAGATACCCATCCACTTCTACCCACTCCCTTCACATCTATCTCCCATTAACCAGCCCTTGATCTGATAGCTTATATCTGAAGCTTCATTGGCTTCTGTGATTCCAAATATGTCAGCTACTGGTAGTTTCTTTTGTTGTGACCATTGTCTCTGAAGTTTAGTGGTAATGTTTCCCAAGCAAAGGTGATGTGTCCTGCAAGATGTGTCCTGTAGAACTGGTGTGTTGGGAACACTGCAGGGTTCAAAATTGGGAAGGGCGTACGCCAGGGATGCGTCCTATCTCCATACCTTTTCAACCTGTATGCAGAACAGATCATCCGGGAGGCTGGGCTCTATGAGGAGAAATGTGGGGTCAAGATTGGTGGAAGATCTATCAACAGTCTGCGTTATGCAGATGACACAACCCTGCTTGCTGAAACTGAGGAGAACCTGAAGCTCTTGCTTCAGAGGGTCAATATGCTTGCTGCAGACTCCAATATGGACTGAGGCTCAATGTCACGAAGACAAAGATTCTCACCACTGGACCAATTGGCAGCATCAGGACGGATGGTGAAGAGATTGAGATTATTCACAGCTTTAGTTTGTTTGGCTCCACAGTCAATACTCTTGGCACCAATAGCCAGGAAATTAAAAGACGTATTGCCTTGGGAAAGTCTGCTGTTAGGGACCTCTCCAGGGTACTGAAGAGCAATGGTGTCTCTCTGGAGACTAAGGTGTGTCTGATACAGGCCATGGTCTTTGCAATCACTTGTTATGCATCAGAGAGTTGGACAATGACCAAGGAGGATAGGAGAATTGATGCCTTTGAGCTGTGGTGCTGGAGAAGAGAATTGAGAATACCATGGACTGCTAGGAAAACAAACAGATTTGTCCTGGAAAGGGTTAAACCGGGTGGTTCCTTGGAGGCAAGGATTCTGAGGCTCTGTCTAACATACTTTGGACATGTTGTAAGGAGAGACTGGCCCTTGGAGAGGTACATCATGTTTGGTAGGGTGGAGGGACAGCGCAGGAGGGGAAGGTCCTCTATGAGGTGGATTGATTCAGTGACGGGTAATTGGGAGGGGTGTATCGGGGACGGTGTGATTGGCACAGGACAGAGCAGAGTTTAGGGTTGTTGTACATAGGGTCGCTATGAGTCGCAAGCGACTCGACAGCACATTAACAACAACAACAACAGCATAGTAGATCATATGATTATCCAGTTCACATTACCAATACTAATCCATTTCTGCTCACTAATGCCTGGGATATTGTCACTCTTTATGTGTTCCATTTACTTTTTGACAACTTCTAGACTTTCTGGATTCATACTTCATACTTTTCATGGTCCAGTTTTTAATGACTATTTGCAGATGTTTTTCCTAATTTTGAATCCTGCCACATTGGCCGATCAAGGACCTTTGCTTCACTCCATGCTTGCCATAAAGACTTTAAGGAATCAGTTCTTCCTTAGTTCTATGATCAAAACATTGTATGACTTCTACTCTGAGGGTCTCCACTTCTAGCACTATATCAGGCATTGTCTCATTGTCGTTCATAGTCTTCAAGGATTTATTATTTCAGAAATGGATGGCTAGCCCTGTTTCCTAAGCCATCTTAATATAGAAGCTCTCTCAAACCTGTTACCATGGGTGATTCTGCTTATATTTGAAATATTGATAACACAACTTTCAGCTTCATAGCAACATGCAAACCATCACACACAAGTGGTGGATTTGGCATGGAGACAGTTGAATTTGACAAAGCATTGATGCTGGGTCATCTTTTTAGATTAATTGGAAATAGGGTTATTATGTGCCATCAAGTCAACTGCAACTCATAGCAATACTATGATAAATAGCTTTGAACCTTGCCCTATCCTGAGCCAACCTCACGATCTCTGACACACCTGTCCCCATCACTACAAGTCTCTGTGTCAATTAGATTATTTACTCTTCAAAGAGGCTGCAATTTCCATGGGTCCTCGATAACATCTAGCCCTGTCCTCACTCAGAGTTAGTCGTGCACAAACTGACTTTCATGGAGTAGGAGTTCCAAGAACATCCATTTGCTAGCAGCTGACGTTTCCTAGCAATTTCCTCTATGCATGGCTTCTTGGCCTAGACCCATTGGTGGCTGTATCCAAAATATTTATTTACTTTTCCTTTCCTAGATCAAAGCCATTTTCACATTTTCTCAATAAAGATGAAGAATAAAGTGGTAGAGGTATCTTTTGACTCATAATACTTCCAACTGTGTTATAGCTCAAACACCTTTCTCTACAAATAGACTAGAAGACTGGGCACATTGGCTGACTCTTCTGTCTAGAAGTTCTAGATGTATCAAGTGATGCTTGCTGCTGTTTGTCTTAAGATACACAATAAGTAGGGTGCTGAGTCAAGGAGAAGACCAATCTGAGACTACATAGGCTGGTAAGTCTAGATTTGGAAGGATCTTGTGGGTTATGTGTGTGAATTTGACTTTTATATATTTTTTTTACTTGTTTATTTTCAGAGTTTGAATACATTGTTTTTCACACCAGATCTTTCCTATTTCCTTCACACACACACCCCCCCCCATCAGATTATATGGCCCTCTGATTAACCTCCTCCTGTCCACCCTCACCCCTCTGCTTCTGCCCTCCCCTCCTTCTTGGGTCTTTATACTCATTCAACAATAATGGTTTTATACAGTATTTGTCATAATGGGACTGAGTTATTTCACTCAGCACAATACTCTTCAGTCCCTCTCAAGTTAGGTAGTAATTTACAAAATCATTGCTCCTATGTGCTGCATAGTATTCCATCCTGTGAATATATCATAATTTCTCAATCCATTCGTTTGTAGTTGAACATCTGAGCTGTTTCCATGTTCTTGTGATGGTGAATAACACTGCTATGAACATTGGTGTACAAGTCTCTGTTTGTACCTCAGTTCTCATTTTCTCGGGGTATATTCCAAGCAGTGGAATAGGTGGGTCCTGTGCCAGTGTTTTGTACCACTCAAGGACTTCAACACCTAAATGTTGTTGTTGTTTGCCATCAAGTCTGAACTGATTCATTACCAATCTTCCAACTGGTTTTTAGAGGCTGTAAATTATAGAAGTGGAGATTGCCCTCTTTTCTCCTGTGGAGCAGCTAGTAGGGTCATACTAGATGGCTTTAAGTTGGCAGCACAATTTCTTATTACTAGATGACCAGAGATCTTAAATAGAAAATATTTCATAAATGCTATTGATATCACTTGGAAACATGATAGTTCAGTAGTCAGGTGCTTGGCTCTTAATTCAGAAGATAGCTCCTTCAACCCAGCCACCACTCATGGGGGAAAGATGTAGCAATATGCTTCTGTAAAGATTATTCTTGGAAACCCTGTTGGGCACTTTTCTATTGTCTTATTAGGTTACTGAATCAAAATTGCCTCGATGGCAATGAGTTTCATTTGATTTTTTAATTATTATTACTTAGAACAATACTCACTGTGTCTTGTCTGTAGTAATAAAATCAGATAAGTTGAATTTTTTCTTAAACATTTTCTTGTACAGAAAGAAATAAAACTAAGTAGCTTTAAAAAATATTTTAAATTGAGACTTTTGTAAGCCAAGACCTTTAGAAGAAAGGGGTGGAGGGAAGCCTTTTCTGAGTAGAGTGAAGCTGCTGTGCTCCGTCTGGATAGACAGCATCATTACATTTGTGCCTATTCTTCAAGCACATGCTCACGCTGTGGAAACACAAAAGGACTCGGTAACTGAAGACACTGATCAAAGGAGGAAGAAATACTTCCTTTTGGACATCAAATCCTGTTGACTCTAACTTGGTCCCTAAAAGTCCGAGTTCTTTAAATGAGAACCAGTCATAGACTGAGAATACTATGATCTTTAAGAAAACAGCCCAAGTGTCATAATTTTCTAGAGCTGAGAGAGTTTATAGGAGCTGCAGAGGGTGTGTAGCACCAAGAAGAGCCACTTTCTAAGGGAAGTTTGGGTGCCACTGCAGAGCCCCACCAGAAGCTGGAACATTTAACTGAAATGTCTGAATGCTTGCAAATCCCACTCCCATTGGCCTCCTTACCATTTAGGCAACGACGAGAGACGGCTTAGTGTGGTCTTTCAGGATTGTCTTTAGTTAGAATGGAGCACAACAATTTTCCATTCATTACTGGTTGAGTGAGGTATAATATTTCTGTGCAGAGCTTCAAACTGATTAGAATAACCTTGTAAGATGCTTCTGCCCTTTGATTCTCCAAAACATTTTATTTACTTTAGGATGTGTGTGTTTATAAACATTGTTATAACAGCATGAACATCACTCACAATTTAAATGACCTGAAAAGTCAAATTTGTATGCTGCATTTGGGCCTTGTCCCTTGCCAATGACCAACAATGCCTAGGCGAGGGATGAGGAGCGTTTTCAGTGTGGTTATATAGTATTTCCCAAGGCTCATCATTTCTTCAAGGAAGCCCTACTGGCATAATAGATAAGTGCTTGACAGCTTATGCAAAGATTGACTCTTTCCTTACAGGTGAGAGATGTGGCAGCCTACCTTAGGAACTCTCTGGAAAATTCTGCTCTTTCCTATAAGCTTGCTATAAGAAGGAAACAACTTAAGAATAAAGATTTTTTTTAAAAAAAATCATGTGTCCAATCACTTTTGGGCCAGTGTTATAATAATGACTGTAAGGAAGATATTATTCACAAAATAATTTCTCTGATAAAAGTTTAATTTATTCTTTTCCAAGTCCTTTTGTGCCTCACCTTTGACAGAGCTTAGGTCTGTTTTACAGATGTGGAAACTAGGACCTAGGTATTGATCGTCTAACAGATGGTCCATTTGGGGTCGGAATCTACATTCCCTGATTTCTATTCCAGTGGTCCTTTTACTTCCTTGTGCTATGAGATAGGCATTGTGAAAACTCCAGATTTCATTGAAATGGTGCTATGGCTAGAGGAAGGCTGCTTGCCCTCCTTTTGCTTGGAAGGGGTTAGCTTTTAGCCTCTCTCTTTCTCTTTGTTTCCGAATTTCCAAAGCAGCAGCCTGCTCTTAGCCAGGGCCATGAGTCTGGGTTGCAAGCAGTGGGTTATACAGGTGGCTCATTACCTTGTGCCTGGGGCAGCAGTAAATTGGTATTTGCTGGTCTCTGAGCCTCTAGCAGAAAGGGGAGGAAGGGTTCGGGAAAGTGACATTTCTGTAAATAACCACACCTGGCTCTAAGAGCAGAAGGATTGGCATTTCCCTGTAGCCTCATCAATTACTATCAACCTTTAGCAAAGGAAGCCCCAGGGGAGAGAATCTCTTCACACACTTATGATTATTTATAGACCCCTCATCCTGTCCGAGCTCTGGGGAGTATGGTTTGAGTGGCAGCAGCATCCTTCCCAAATATGTTTGTATTTCTTCCGGGCCTAGAGGAATGTTTCTTCTTCATCCCCTCCTCTGCAGAGAGCAGTGAGGACCCCTGGCTCCAGGACAAAGTGAAGATACAGTTCGAGGGAGAGCTAGGGCAGGATGCCGGAATTTGTCAGTTAAATCTCTCTCAGTGAACTCTGAATGAATAGTCACTACACTGCTGAAGAAGGAAATTCAGCACAGTGACTAAATAAACATGTGTTGGAAGCAGATGGACTTGGATTAAAATCTCAGCTCTGCCATTTATAAACTGTATAACTTTGGTTAAGTTACCTAAAGCTTCTGCCAATTTCCTCATTTGTGAAACAGTATAATTAGGATATTTGGGTCACAATGAAATGTTAATGCAAAGGGCTTAATTTTACATGACATACAGTAGCTAATGTCAGCTGGATCTTGACTGAAAGCAGAGAGTACCAGAGAAATGTCTGTCTGTGTTTCATTGACTATGCAAAGGCACTTGACTGTGTAGATCACAACAAACTGTGGCTGACTCTGAGAAGAATGGGAATCCCAGAACACTTGATTGTACTTATGTGAAACCTATACTTGGACCAGGAGGTAGTCATCAGAACAGAGAAAGAAAACACTATATGGTTCAAAATTGGGAAGGGTGTACATCAAGGATGTGTCCTATCTCCATATCTTTTTAATCTATATGTGAGACAGATTATCCAGGAGTCTGGGCTCTATGAAGAGAAAAGTGGCATCAGGGTTGGAGATAGAATCATCAACAATCAGTGTTATGCAGATGACACAACCCTGCTTGCTGAAACTGAGAAAGACCGGAAGCGCTTGTTGCAGAAGGTCAAGGACTGCAGCCTTCAGTATGGATTGATTGAAGCTCAACATCAAGGAAACAAAGATTCTCACCACTTGGACGATTGGCAGCATCATGAAAGATGGTGAAGAGATTAAGGTTGTTAACAGCCTCGTTTTGCTTGGCTCCACAGTCAATACTCTTGGTACCAGCAGCCAGGATATTAAAAGACAAATTACATTGCCATCAGAGACCTCGCCAAAGTACTGAAGAGCAATGATGTTAGCCTGGAGACTAAGGTGTGCCTGATATAGGCCAAGGTCTTTGCAATTACTTGCTTTGCATCAGAAAGCTGGACAATGACTAGGGATGATAGAAAGAAAATTGATGATTTTGAGCTATGGTGCTCAAGAAGAGTACTGAGTATAGCATGGATGACTACTAGGAGAACAAACAAGTTTGTCCTGGGGAGGGTGAAACCAGGCTGCTCCTTGGAAACAAGGATTCTGAAGCTTTGTCTCACATATTTTGGACATGTTGCAAGGTGGGACCAGTCCTTGGAGATGGACGTCATGCTTGGGAGGGTGGAGTGCCAGTGCAAGAGAGGAAGATCCTCAATAAGATGGATTCATTCAGTGAGTGGGGTAATGGGGGTTGGTGTATCAGAGACAATAAGATTGGCACAGTATGGAGCAGGGCTGAGGACTGTTGTACATAGGGTCATTATGAATTGCAGGCCACTAGACAGCACATGACAACCAACAACAGAACTAATTAGGAGAAGAATCAATGTCTCTGATTTGTGGTGCTGGAGAAGAGTATTGACCATAGCATGGACTGCCAAGAGAACAAACAGTCTTGGAGAGGGCGAAGTCAAATTGCTCCTTGGAGGCTAGGATTTTGAAACACCATCTCACATACTTTGGGTACGGGGCCAGGCGGGACCCGTCCTTGGAGAAGGGCATCATGTTTGGGAGGATGGAGGGACAGCACAGGAGAGGAAGACCCGGGATGAGATGGATTGAGATAGTAACTAGCATAATGGGGGTAGATGTGTTGGAGACAGTGAGACTGGCTCAGGATAGGGGAGGGTTCAGATCTATTGTGCACAGGGTCACTTAGAGTCGCAGTTGACTCAACGACACATAACAACAACAATTAGTAGGAAGACATCATACTTGGAAAGGTGGAGGGTCAGTGAAGGAGCAGAAGACCCTTAACAAGATGATCTGAAATAGTTACTTTAATAACACTTTGCTGCAAGGGATGGTAACAAATGTGTTTCTAAGCACTGTCGTTAATTTAAAAGTGTGGGGCAAGGTGTTAATGGTGGGCACCAGTGTGTTAGAGATTATGAGGATGATACAGTAAAGGACAAGGTTCACTGTCCATACTGATGCTGCCAATTGGCCCAGTGGTGAGAATCTTTGTTTTCTTGATGTTGAGCTTCAATCCATATAGGAGGCTGCAGTCCTTGACCTTCTGCAGCAAGCGCTTCAGGTCCTCCTCAGTTTACAATCACATAAAAAACCTCAAAAAACAATGTTGTTGTTGTTAGGTGCTATCAAGTCGAGCACGATTCATAGTGACCCTATGAACAACAGATCTGAGCACTGTCCTATCCTGCACCATCCTCACACTTCCTGACACACAAGAGCCCATTGTAGCAGTCATTGTATCAGTCCACCTGGTTGAGGGTCTTCCTCTCTTTCAGTGGACCTCCACTTTTCCCAACATCTCATGTCCTTCTCCAAGGAATAGCATCTCCTAGCAACATGTCCAAAGTATGTGAGGTGAAGCCTCATCATTCTTGCCTCCAGAGAGCACTCTGGTTGCACCATCTTCAAAATATATCTATTTATTCTCTTAGCCCTCCATGGGATGTTCAGTGCTCTCCTCCAGTACCACAGCTCAAAGGTGTCAATTCTTTTTTGGTCATCCTTATTCATTGTTCAGGTCTCAGATGGAAAGTCTATGGTCGGACTCAGAAGTACCTTAGTCCTTAGACTGACATCATTACTCCTCAATAATTTGGAAAGGTCCCTAACTGCAGATTTTCCCAGTGCTATGCATCTCTTTATTTCCTGACTTCTGGTACCAAGGTGTTAATGGTGGTTGTTAATTGTGAAAAACACAATAGGAAGTTTGTTAACTGTATCTGATCTCTTTTATAATCAGCTGTGGGTGGGAACTGATTAACTGTTTCCGATTTCATTCACAATCAGCTGTAGGTGGGAAGCCTTTTGTGTAGGCAAACAGAATCTGGTGGGTGGGCCTTTATATTTAAAAGTCAGTCTGGTCCTGCCTGAGGATGAGCCTTTAGCTTGGCACAGTTAGATCCTGGAGGGTAAGTGGTTTTGGTTTTTTAGAAAACACTGGAGAACGAATTTAATACTACATATGCAAGCTTCTAATATGAAAAGTACAAAATGTCTCAGAACAGTTTCATTTTGTTGCATCTCTCTGATTGCCAGTGATTGCGAACATTTCTTCATGTGTTTGCTTGCCATCTGAATGTTCTCTTTATGAAAAGATTTTCTTTTGTCCATTTTGTAATTGTATTATTTACAATTTCATAATGCAATCTTTTTTGTGTACTATTTTCCTTACACTATTCTGGAAATTTTACTTATGAGACCCTTGTCTGAAATGTCAGTTATGAGATCCTTGTTTGAAATGTTGTAAAATGCTTTTATGGATTGTATTTTTGTACTCTTCTAATGTTTCTAGTACTGTATTGGTTGAATTCTGTCCTATAATGATTTTTAAATTTCTTGTTGCTCTTTACTTACAGTTTCAACATCTTCCATCATTTGTAATTTCTTCAGTACCATTTCTAGAGCATCTATGTCGGTGTATTTTTTCTGCCTTTCTAGTCCTGGGGTGTTTGTTGAGTCTGTGATCTGGTCTACATTTTTAAGAAGGTTAGTTTTGTTTTTTAATAATGTTCAACTGTGAATGTTACTTCCTTGACATCATATGAGGTTCTTCATAGTATGTATGAGGTAGATTCTGTTGTTTCTGTGCAGGAAATTGCCCCTTCCTTATCATTATGTTACTAGTGATAGAGTTACAGAATTTGAGCATTTGCTGTTCATCCCTATATTCCCTGTTCATGTGCCAAACTTCTTCTCTGGTTGTGTAAGTTGGTCAGCAAGGTGATTCTCTACTGCTGGCTGGCCCTGAGAAGCAGGTGGGTAGAGGTGGGGTGGACTCATAGATGGCCCATGAGGCCTTTGCTGGCTGGTCCTGGTACCTGCAGGTGGGGTGGCCTTTGGGGCACTTCCTTCTTTTCTGGCTGGTTAGGGAGATTGGAAAAGCATTAACCTTTTTGCTGGCTGGTCTTGGTGGCCCATAGGATGCTCTCCTCTTTGCTGGGTGGTTCCTGGAGGTAGTGGGGGGCAGAGTAGACTCAAGGGGAACCAAAATAGTTATTTTCTCTGTGCTAGCTGGTCCCTGGAGGAGAATGGGCAGGTGGGTGTAGGAAAAACTCCTGAGATCCTGGAAGTGGGGCTGATTCATGGTGCATTTCCTTCACTGCTGGCTGGTCTGAGTGGGCCTAAGGGCTCTTCCCTCTCTGCTAGTTAGTCTTGACAGATAGCAGGGTGCTCTCCTCTGTGCTGGTTAGCCTTTGGAGACAGCTGGGTCGGCAGGATGCAGAGCAAACTCATGAAGACTTGCAGAACTCTTCCTCTGGCTGGTCCCTGGAGGAGAATGGGTAGGTGGGAGTGGGATGGATTCATGGGTCCTTGGGGATAGGGTGGACTCACCTGATAATGTGCTTTTATATGGCAAACAGAAGGAAACAAATGACAGATAGCAGAGATTATGGTTATTAGGTCTCCCAAGTGTATTTATGCCTTTGTAAAAAGATATGTGCAGTGCTATTTGGAGACACCTCTGGGATTTTGGGAAGAAATGGACCATTACAAGGTAACAACAGTGTCTTGGTCACTGAAATGGAAAGAATTTCTAGTATCTCAAACCAGATGGAACTTCCTCCAGGTAATGCCATACATAGCTCACTTACCTCATTGTAATGCAGGATCACAAAACGAAAACATTACAAAGGCACTATGACCCTCTAACACCCTGGAAAGCTGAAACCATAACACTGTGACACAGTTACACTTAGCAATAAAAAGTCTGCAACAGCATATGACCAAAGATTACGCCACTACAAAATGGGGACTTAACACCAAAATAACTACCTGCACATGTTATGATATTACAAATAAGCTCTACAAAAGACAGCGCTGCACAGTATCACCATCCTGTAACATGTAGGTTGTAATGTGATATATTATAGCCCCACTGCATCTTATTATGTCATCGCAGCACGTGTATCTTTACTTCACAACTTCCTGATAATACACCAGCACTGTATTATGACATTGTTGTTTTGTTGTTGTGCCCTATAGAGTCGGAACTGACCCATAGCTGAACCTACAGTGGGTTTTCAGAGACAAATTAATCGCATGGGAGGAGATTGCCCATCTTACACAGCCATAATATAGGCACTATTGTGCCTTAGTGGTACTACAACCCAAAGCCACACAGTTGAAATCCATCAGCTGCTCACAGGGAGAAAGATGACCAGTCTCCTCCTATGAAAGTCACAGCCTCTGATAACCTACTAGAGGATCAGCTATGAGTTGGCTCTGACCTGACAACACACAGCAAAAGCAATATGGATTACACCGTAAGATCAAGAAAATACAAATCCTTACAACTGGGCCAATATATAATATATTGATAGATGGAGAAAAGATTGAAATTATTCATTTTACTTGGATTCACAATCAACACCCATTGAAGCAGCAATCAAGGAATCTAAAGACTTGTTGCATTGGGGAAGTCTACTGTCAAGGACTTCTTTAAAGTGGTAAAGAGAAAGGATATTGAAAAACTAAGGTGTGCCTGACAAGAACCATTGAATTTTCAATTGCTTTATATGCATCTGAAAATTGAGCAAGCAATAAATAAAACTGAAGATTGATACCTTTAAAATGGTAGTGTTAGTAAAAAAGAATATCCCTTGGACTGCCAAAACACCAAATCTATGTTTGAGGAAGAGCAACTAAGATGTTCCTTAGAGGCAAGGATGGTGAAACTTCATCTCACATACCTTGGGTATGTCATCAGAAAAAACATACTATGCTGGGAAAAGTAGAAGGTCAATGAGTGGAATAACCCAGTAAGTATAATAATGGGTTGGAATGACTACAAATATGGTGGTGGCTCACCATAGAACAAGGTTTCCACCTGTTGTTCAAAGGATTACTATGAATCATAATTGACACAATGGCACCTAACCAACAGCAAGTTTACAGTATCTATTTGACCAACTAAGACTGAGAATCTCATTGTCTCTGAAATCTTTAAGCCCACCTGAGAAGCATCAAGTCTTCCATACTATATGTGAAGAAAGAGGTCACTTCTTTAACTCTTTCTATTAATATTGAACATGGTGACATGACTCAGACCAAGCATAAACAAAGACTGTGCCTTTTGAGTCAAATGACACAACAGTGAGCCAAAAAAATCCAATTATTTTGAGAGAATCACTATCATGGGTCCAAAAGGCTTTCCAGAGTTTGTTAATTTCTGTATTTTCTACATAAACACAGACTATACACATAGATTTTACCTAATGGTATACACAGGAATCGGTTTGATTATATATGTGGAAAGAATCATTGGAGAAGCTCAATATCAGCTGTGAAAACTAGGCCAGGTGGTGATTGTGGAACTATCACCTACTCAGATGCAAGTTCAAACTGAAGCTGAAGAAAATTAAGTAACATTCACAGGAACCACAATTAGACCTTGAGTCTATCCCATCTGAATTTCAAAACCATCTCAGGAACAGATTTGAGACCTTTAAAACTAATGAATGAAGTCTAGATGAGCTGTGGGAGGTTATCAAGTTTATAATCTATGAAGAAATGCAAAAGGCCATTACACAGAGGAGAAAGAAAAGATTTGGATGGATGTCAGAAGAGACTCTGAATGTTGCACTAGAGCACTGAGAAGCCAAAGCAAAGGGAAGAAATCAAGATGTGAAGGAGCTGAACAGAAGATTTCAAAAGGCAGCACAGGAAGACAAAGCAAAGTATTATAAAGAAATATGCAAAGAACTGGAATCGGAGAATCAAAAGAGCCAAACTCACTTGGTATTCCTTAAGCTGAACGAACTGAAGAACAAATTCAAGCCTTGCAGGGAGAAAAGTGCAACAATGAATGAATGGAAGTCCAAAGTCTCTGTAAATTTTTATTAAAATTAACAAAAAGAAGAAGAAAAAAATTCAAGCCTTGAGTTACAATACTATGGGAAGAATAGAAAATGATCCAGAAAGCATTAAAAGAAGACAGGAGTATAGAGAGTCACTGAAAGAAAAAAAAATTCACAAAAAGAATTGGCTGACACAGAAGAATTTCATAAAACAGCATATGATCAAGAGGCAATGGTGATTAAGGAGAAAGTTCAAGCAACTTTGGAGGAATTGGCAAAAAACAAGTCCTGAGGAATTGAGAGTATGCCTTTTGACATATTTCAATAAACATATGCTGCCACGAATATGTTTACCAGGTTGTGCAAAACAAATTTGGAGGACAACTATTTGCCCAACAGCTTAGAAGAGATCCATAGTTACTTCAATCCAAAAAAAAGGGGGTCTGACAGAGTGTGGAAAATATTGAACAATATCTCTAATACCACACACAAGCAAAATTCTGCCGAAGATTAACCAGAAACAACTGAACAGCATATTGGTAAAGAACTACCAGAAATACAAGCGGGATTTAAAAGATGTCATGGCATTAAAGGTATTATCACCAATGTCAGATAGATCTTGGCTGAAAGCAAAGTACCAAAGGAATGTCTGTTTTTATTCACTATGCAAAAGCATTTATCTGTATAGATCACAACAAATTGTTGCTAACTTTGAGAAGAATGGGAATCCCAGCATAACTGACTGTGCTCATGTGAAACCAATACTTGGAATAGAAGGTAATTGTCAGAACAGAGCAAGGAAACATAACATAGTTTAAAATTAGGAAAGAAGTGCATCAGGGATGCATCCTGTCTCCATACCTTTTCAATCTATATATGGAACAGGTCATTCGAGAGGCTGGACTTCATGAGGAGCAAAGTGGCATGAGGATTGAAGGAAGACTTGTCAACAACTTGTGTTATGCAGATGATAGAATCTTGTTTGCCAAAACTGAAGAGGACCTGAAGGGTCTGCTTAGAAGCTTAACATCAAGAAAACAAAGATTCTCACCACTGGGCCAACTGGCAGTATCATAATAGGTGGAGAAGAGATTGTGGTTGTTAATAATTTCAGCTTGCTCAGCTCCATAATCAACATTCTTGGCACAAGCAGTCAGGAAATAAAAAGATTAATTGAATTGAGGAAGTCTACTGTCAGGGACCTCTTCAGAGTGCTGAGGAGCAATGATGTCAGTCTGGAGACTAAGTTGTGCTGAATCCAGGCGATGGTTTTCACAATTACACGCTATGCATTGAGAGCTGGATGATGACTAAGGATGACAGAAGAAGAGGTGTGGTTCTGGAGAGAGTATTGAATATACTATGGACCACTACAGGAACAAATAGTTCTGTCTTGGAGAGGGTGAACCCAAATTTTTCCTTGGAGGCAAGGATTTTGAAGCTCCATCTCACGTACTTTGGGCATATAGCCAGGAGGGACCAGTCCTTGGACATCATTCTTGGAAGGGTGGAGGGACAGTGCAGGAGAAGAAAATACTGGATGAGATGAATTGACACAATAACTGGGGCAACAGGATTAGGTATGTCAGAGTCAATGAGCCTGGCTCAAGATAAGACAGTGTTCAGAGCTGGTATAGGGTCATTATGAGTCACAGGCAACTTGGCAGAAATAACAAAACAAAAACAACTTGTTACTAACTCAATATCTTTATGTTTACTCATTGTTTTGAAAAAAGAACCCTATTGATGTAAACCTTACATATTGGGTTGCTAAACAAAAGGTTGAAGGTTGACAGTTCAAATTTACCAGCTTCTCCTTGGGAGAAAGACGTAAAATCCCTTTCTTAAAGAATTACAGCCTTGAAACTTAATGGAGGGTAACTATTAGTTGGAATTAATTTCATAGTATCAGGTATTTTTTTTATTAATGGAATTATATTCTTAAAAAGGAAAGCAAAACAAAGAAATAGTCAAGATATTAGAAAGACTTTCTATTTCTACATGAGTTTTCCTGACTTTGATACCTGTTTGTTGTGCTGGACTGCATTTCAGATGGGCCAGGTGACCAGAGGAAGTGCTGGCCAGCCATGCTTCTGGAAGAATGAAGGAAAAGACAAGTTTCTGTCAAGTTGACCTGACTAATGGTGACTCCCACTGTTGGAGTATAACTGCTGTGCAGAGTTTTAAAATAGCTGATTTTGAAATAATTTGGGTTTGTCAGGTCTGTCTTCTAAGGCACCTCTGGTTGGACTTGAACCTCCAGGCTTTCAGTGAGAAGCCAATTATTATTAACGGCATTTCTATCAACTTGGCCAAAATGAAGAGGTTCATGACTTGGTGGCATCAGTATAAGCTGAACTGTATACTTAAGTACTATTTATGACCTACATTAGGGGAGCAATCCATTGGGAGGCTAAGAGATTTAAATCACCGTTTTGGGGGGACTTTTCAACATATTGGAGGAATAGGAGGTTGAGGTTCTTGCAATTTTGCTGAGAGGGGCAAAAATTCTGAAGCTATTCTTTGCTACTGATTAAACAAACTCATTGTTGTTGAGTTGATTCAGACTCATACTGATTCTGTAAGACAGAGTAGAACAGCTCCACAGGATTTGCATGCCTGCAAATCTTTATGGAAGCAGACACCCACCTCTTTCTCCTTCAGAGTGACTGGTGGATTTGAATGATCAACCTTTTTGATTAGTAACTGAGCACTTTACCATTGCATCACTGAGGCTCCTTGATTATCACCATAAAAAAGAAGCAAACTACAGCAAAATAGAAACCATTTCCATAGATTAGTTCTGGTTCATAGCAGCCTTCCATTGGGTTTCTGACCTTTTAAGTCTTAATTGGAAGAGATTGCCCATCTTTCTCTATGGAGCACCTGGGGGTTGAACTACCAACTTTCTGGAGCACAACACAGAATGTGAAGGACCCCCGAACCGGTGGTCCTGTCCCAAGCGGACGGCGAAGACCCAAGACTCCAAGACACCGGCTTGATGCAACAGCAAGAGGAGAGGTTTATTGCGGAGCTCCGGGCCGACACGTATCTCTCACAGGAGACAGAGGTGTCGACCCCGAGCAGACAAAGTTGGCTCTTTTTATACACTTTAGGGGGATACAACTGGGTATCAGCTTCTCATTGGGTGATGAAAGCACAGTTTGAATTCATTGGTTCGGTTTTCGCTCATGGTTTACACAGCATATTTGCACGTAGCACATGTGGCAGTCATGTAGCACATGTGGCAGTTAGACAGATCTTAAGTCATCAGTATATTTGCCCAACTTTTGTGGTTAGCTATTTCCTGGAACATTAACTATAGGGTGGTTTCACAAATTCTTAAGCATACAATGAGTTCAAACTCCAGGGCAGTGGAAAAGCACAAGATACATTGGTTATCAGTCGGGAAATAAAGGCACATGGGTTATCAGTCGAGAAACATATGCTTGTTTGCCCTACCCTGTAGTTAGCCATTCTCGAAATACCGTTGCCCTGGGATCAGACTTTTCTTCTTAGAACACTGGGTGTGGGGCTCTACCCGGGACAATGGAAAATTCCTGAGTTAAACTTAGCTGAGAGCTATAGGAGCCATTTTAATTTTAATCCTTCAAATGCTCTATAACATCAGAGCTCATCTACTAAAGTCAGACAGCAGTGTGTTCTAGTTTTTCTTTTTAATTTTCACGGTATCTGTGTAAGTGGAATATTTTTACTCTTCCCAGTTTTATATTTCAGACTCTAAAGCTCAGAGTTAAGTGGTGAGCACAGTATATATGCTTATAGGAACACAGCTTATATGAAGTGGAGCCAGAATTTGCTCCCAGTCTAGTGCTTGGAGTTCTTTGCCATTAGACTCAATTCTGTCTCTGATCTGTTTTCCATAATATGTGTCTGTCTGTCCAGTGTTTATGTGAGACACAAGTCAGAGTAGATCATTGCATTTGGGGTAATACCCTTTTTACTCTTTTTGCTCTAGAACTCAGAGAAGCTTGTTAATGAGCCCTACAGCTTCTGGGAACAGTGGTCAGTGATCTGTGTAACATTTAGTCCCTGAGAACGTCTAGGAGCCAGGCTAGAGCTTGTGAGGAGACACAAATGAGACCTACTCTCAAGCATAAATAGCAAATCACATGATTAGGTAGAATGGTGACTAATTCTATCACCATCATTTTGCTTAATTAAATGACATTCTCAGGGTTTGTAGAGCAGTAATTCTTCCCTGTCTGTCATGCCCCCGTTTCTGCTCATTTATTTCTGAAATTTACCTACAATCCAAGACATGTTGTAGCTTGTTATTGCTGAACCTATGACACCACTTGCTCCTTGTTTCCCCCTTCCCTCTTTCTCATTGACTTGCTGGGAATTTTGCCCTAGTTTGAAGTGAAGAAATGTTAGCCCTGAATGTGATGTCTAGAGATGGAAGCCTTGGAGTAAGCACAGATTTTTACCCTCAAATATAAGCTCATTAATATCACATAAAGGAGGCCTGGTGGCATAATGGATAAGCACTTGGCTGTTACAACTGCACTGGATAACTAAAATACTCCCCTCCCTGATATCTTCCTACTTTCCTGTCACTTTTTTCTCACCTGGACGCTTTCCAAGACAGCCCCTGGCTATTACACAGGTATCCTTGTAACTCCTAGGGAATTCTCGTTTCCTCCCGTGTTAGGATGGGGAGTTTGTTGTTCATTTGAAATATATAGAGATAAATAGAACATATGCTACTTCCAGCATATTGGAAGATCAGTTAGTTGTTAGTAGGACTTCAGACCTTTGTAATAATTATATGATGCTTTAAACAAATCCTTTTTATGTAACATTGCTGTAGTGAAGTACTGTGCAGTTGATTTTTACTCATAGCAACTCATGTGATGGAGTAGAACTAACTACCCCACAGGATTGTCTATGCTGTAATGTTTATGGGAGGGGTGGGTTCAAATGACAAATCTTTTGGTTATAACAATCAGAAAATTGTTCTCTCACAATTTAACAGGCCAAAAGTGTGAATTCAGGCCACCAGATTGAGAATGGGTATGATTACATCATTACATAACTGTCATATCATTAGAAAACTGCTAAATTAAACTATTACATAACTTCCAAATTAAGTCATCAAATAACTACCAAATATCACTGCATAACTGCCATATAAGTGCAGATTACATCATTGTATAACTACCAAATTACATCATTATGCAATGCCAAAAGACTAAGAATCACGGGCCAGCCAAGTTGACACTAATTTTGGGTATGTAATTCAATCCATGACAGGAAGTTAAAGTTCAGTTTAAGACACACTAGGCCAGGTCTGGGATCTAGGGAATTAGGGAGCTCTGGTGGCCTAGTGGCAAAAAGATGTGCTGCAATCCCAAAGTCACACTGTTCAAATTCACCAGATGCTCCTCTGGAGAAGGATGGACAATCTCTTTCTGTGCAATTAAATGTCTCTGAAATCCCAGGAAGGGTCAGCTATGGATAAGTTCCAACTCCATGGTACACAACAACACAACAGACTAGATGTGCCTAGCAGAGAGGAAAGATGGTTTTTAATCTGTTTTTTTAATGACCTACCAAAAAATATAAGTATGCATAATTAAATAGCAGTCTATATTTAGAGAAATAAAAAATGTTCTGCTCATGAATTTTTTTCGTTCAAGTTTATTGTATTACTGAATTATGAAAGTAATAATATTTATTGTGGATAGAGAAGTGCAGAAAGTACAAAGGAGAAAAATCACCTATTATTTCACCATATAAAAGTAACTATTTTAGCAATTCATAATATTCATTCCAATGTCTTGTCTTTGCTCTCTATTCACATAGCCAGATTCACATGATATATGCAAGTTTTAAGCTAGTTCTTTTTCCCAATATTTCATAGAGTGAATCTTCTTCCGGTTCACTGAAATTGCTTTGTAAACATCATTGTCACAGTTGCATGATTTCTATTGTAAAGAGAAACAGTTTCTTTAACTACTCCATTAACACTAGACATTTTGGCTGCTCTCTACAAGATAAGTATGAAACTTTGTACATTCAAAACATATCACATATGGGAGTGACCCAAGAGACACCCTGGGACAGTATGACTGAAAATTCAAAAGGCTTCAGTGAAGATGGCCTAGGAATAATCTTAGGAATGTAAATCTGAAGTATAATTGTAATTTTGTGAGTGTAAGCAAACTAATGGAAATATGCATCTTGTTTGAAGGTGTAGATAGAAAAGCTTCCTGAAGCTCAGTAACAGAACTGGAATTAGCGAGTCTTCTGATCCCTACCCCAAAGACCGATTTCCTTATTATTCCATACTCACTACACAGTTATTGGTTGATAATTGGGCTTTTGATATTCATAGACAATGTGCTGTTCTGGTTCATGTCATGGGTATATTTCTTGTTGTCATGGTCGTGCTAACAACTGGTCTTGAGCTTGGTTCACATGAATCTATCCCTGAGAATTGAGCCATCCCTTAGTTCTCATCTGGTTTATTTTCAGAGCAAGAAAGCTAAAGATTTGGGGTAAGTGGCAGGGGTCCTAAGGGATATTGAACGCATTAAGGTCACCAACATCTACAAAGAAGGCTTTTGCAAAGCTCCTTTCTAACTACAATAACTCCCTCTCAAGAGTATTGTGAAGATTGAGTAAAAGAATGTGGTTGATGGGCCTGGCTCAGAGCTGATGTTGAAAACCCTAGTTATTTTCCACCTTCCTCACAGACTCTCTCCCTTCAGCTTAAGAATATCTGATCCGTGGAGGTGATGAGTCACAGAGTTCAATAATGCCTGCAAGCTCCTTCTCCCCATTCATTAATCAAGCTGTCCATCAGAGTAACTAATTGCTACTTTTTTTGATAAATGTTTAAACTATCATTTCCCATGACAAGGTTTTATAAAAGCTCAAGGACTTGTTGGAGGTGGAAGAGAAAGATGAGATGCAGACACAGAACAATCAGAAGATAATATTAGAAACATTTAACTGTGATGGCTGGCTTCTCTTTATATTCATGTTGAAATGTGCCAACACAACCCTACTTTTGTTTCTAGCCAGTGTTCTTCCTGATACCACAGTGCTCATGTAACAGAACTGGAACTAGTGAGTCTTCTGATCCCTACACCAAAGACCAATTTTCTTATTTTCCATACTCCCTACACAATTATTTTTTTATAATTGGGCTTCTGATATTCATAGACAATGTGCTGTTATGCTGAGAATTAGTCCTGTTACAAAGCCTGATGTGCTTGCCAAACATAAACATCAGAAAGCTTTGCTTACTTTCCTCCAGTGAGCTCAGAATGAAGAAAATCTGACTCACGGCTGAGGTTCATGAGCACTATTGAGGCAAGAAGAGCAATTGTTTGATTTCTTTGTTTCTCGAATAAAGATACCAGAGACTGGAAGGCAAATACTTTAGGCTGTGAATAACATAATTTCCAGAGACCTGGATGAAACTTTTAGGAGCTTCCATTGGTGCCCAAGGGAGTCTCGGAATTAAACTTGAACCTTTGAGTGGCCAGCTCTTGTAGATGGGGTCCTGTGTGTCCTGAGCCAGGATCACAGCCTTAGCAACATCACTGTGCCCTGTAGCCTTTTCCAGGAATGCTCATATTCTACATACACCTAGAGACACCCAGTCCTTTCACATCCTTTCCCCCTCTCTGCTCTTCCTTCTCCTTTCTGTTAAAATCCTTGTCTGAAAACGTTTTTTCATTCTTAGATCTAGGTCTCCATAGCTGCTCTGAGATGGGAGGTGTTGCTGAAGTTCTTGTTCTTGATGCAGTAGAGTATGTGGTCTCTTCTGGCTAAACTCAACCTCTCACCACATGGGTCCTCACAGTTCACAAGCTTTGAGGCACCCCATACATAGTCATGGATTTTCCTACCACTGCTATTGTTGACTCTGTGTATATGAGGCACTACTGACCTCTTTGTTCACTCAAAATGTATTGCTGTAGAGTCAGAACCTACTCATAGCTGATTCTCTAGCAGGTTTTGGAGATTGTAAATCACATTGGAGGAAATTGTCTATTTTTCTATGGTGAAGGTTCTGGTGGACTCAAACCACCAGAGAGGCACTGCCTTTGGGTTAGCAGTACAGGTTCTTATGAACCTCGGGGATAATAAACCTTCCAATCCTTTGGTGAGCAGTTAAGTGCTTTAACTGTTTGCATCACCGAGGAACTCTACTTCAAGGAATACTGTTTTTGAGAGATGAAACTGGTAAGTCATAACTGACACTGTCCCTCCACTACAAAAACAAAACAAAACAAGGAACAAAAATAGAAAAAAGTCAAAAAGAGGTTTCATTTCTGAATGTGATACTCATGTCCACTGTCTCTCACCCTGCCACTCCCAAGTTTTGCTCCAGTTTCCTTCTGGAGGCTCTGAGGTCTCAGGCACACTCCCTGTTCATTCACAATGGGAAAGACTTAGGTGTAACTTATAGGTCTAGATTTGAGTAGTTAGTTCACAATGTGTATGTTCAAATCCTGCCTCTCCACATTACCAACTCTCTAACCTTAGGCTAGTTACTATTCTTTCTGCCTTAGTTTCCCCATATATAGACCAAAACCAAACTTAACCTGTTGCCATCAAATTGATTCTAATTCATGGTGGCCCCATAGTACAGAGAAGAGCTAACCTCTAGGGTTTCCAAGGCTGAAATTGTTACAGAGGCATACTGCTCTCCTATGTGATGGATGGTGGGTTTGACTCAACTGACTACTTTCTGATTAGTAGTTGGATGATTTGTTATGGGGTTGTTGGGTTGTTCTTTTTTTATATATTTTCAATTAGGTTAGTTTTGTCTAAGTGAACACATAAGCTACCTATTTAAGATTTTTATTTTACTACCTAAAGTTACAGATCAAGTACCTATAGCCCTGAAAACTTACTACATTGTGTACTTTAGTACAGTCTTCTAGTTTATATGACAACATATGAAACCAGTAGTTGAATGTTTTAACCACTTAGCCACCATGGCTCCTTTCCTATATATAGAAAGAAGGAGGTTAATAATAGTCCCAACTGTAAAGGATTAAATGTAAAAAGCCAATATATGTAAAATGTTTCAAGGAGTACCTGGCATGTGGCAAAATGTCATTTAATTGTTGATGGATTGCTCTGGTTGGTCACTGAGTTTCTGTTCAGGGAATTGAGACACTTTGTTCTAAGCGAATTTAATTTGCCTCTCACTTACTTGTTTAGTAAAGGGTCTACTATTTGTAAATAAGGTGACATTTATTGCAAAGAACCCAATTAGCAGGTCACTAGAATTTACTCTGGAAATAGCTATAGAAAGTTTGAGAAAATCTGACTCAAAGTAGAGTCTCAATAGAGCTCCTCAGTCGGACAGTGGAGTCTCTTTTTGTTTTTAATTTTCAAAAATTAAAAGAACAAATTTATTGAAGATTTGAAAAATAATTTCTAGAAGATCAACTTGTACAGAAAATGTAGCTACACAATGGAGTCTGCTTTTCCAAAAGCAGTAAAGTCTTCAAAGTAAGCTCTCATGCATTCTTGACCTTGGACCCTGTCTTTCTACCTTCTGGTTTCTGGGGTGAAACACGTGTCAAGGACATGCCTGGGTGTAAGATTCTTGCCTACTCTCTCTGTGAAATCCCAATTTTGGTTTACAAAAATAGAAACATGGGTGCTGCAGGGCTCAGTTAGCTTCTCTGACACATTAGAGGTGAAGCATCTGGAATTGTTTATCTACCTGGAGGTCTTAAAATGTCCAGGATGCCCAGGGATTTTTCTAGGCAACATTTCTGCTTTAAAGGAGAGAGATATAAATATTTTCCTTTTTATTTAGATTATATTTATGCATATTAAAATAACCTCTTATGCTATTTCAATGTTTTGAACATTAAAAATTAACATTTCAATGACATCACTTATATACAACATGCTTAGTAACCATTACTACTATCATTCCCAAAGTTTTCTATTATTCTTAATAGAAACTCTGTGCACCTTAATCTTCCTTTCCTCTCCTACTTGTCTCTGAAAACCTCTATTAAAATTTGGTATCTATGCATTTGCCCTATAGATAGTATTGGGTATTGTAAGTAATGTTGTAGAAAACACTGATGTCCAAGTATCTGCATTTTTGCTTTTAATTCTTTCAAGGTATAAATGAATATACAAGGTATATATATATATACACAGATCCATATATATTTACCTCTTTGGTATGGCCTTCATCTCTTCAAATAGCTCCCCTAGAAAGCTTTCTGATCTGTTAGGTGTGCTGGTGTTGTGTTGGAAAGGGTCTCCAGATGACCCAAATTCCAAAGCAACCATTTTCTTTTGTTTAGCTTAGAGTTCTCCTTGAGTAAATGATGTCTTTGCTTGTCCTTTCAATGACTAATGACAGCAATAATAGTTAAGTGCTTTATATCATTTAATTATCAAGACTAAATTTGGAGTGGAGTACTATTTATATCTCCATTTGCAAATTCACAAATGGGAGTTCAGAGAACCAAAGGAATTTGTCCAAGGTCACATAGTTGATAAATGTAAAAGCTGGACTCAAATTTACATGTGTCAGTCTGATTGCTAGAGGCTATGCTTTTCCCAGCTATATGTGCTCCCTCCATATATGGCAAGTGGAGAGAAAGGTCATGGGCCATGCATATAAAACTAGCTAGGAGCAAGACAATATAGTAAACACTTTGCTATATCAATTAATTTAACTTTTTACGACTATTTAACATGGAAGTTACTAACAGCTACTTCAATATGTTTTTTGGTAGGGTTTTCAAAGGCCTCTTATTTAGGAAGTAGATGGTCAATCTTGCTTCCTAGACTGTCTTAATCTGGGAGCTCTACTAAAACCTGTCAAACATGGGAAACCCTTAGGCATATGGTACACCAGTGACACAGCTTTCAGTATCACAGTAACCCACAAATTACCTCAATAAAGCAACTGACAGACAAATGCTGTATGAATTAGAACAATGTTCTCCTCAAAAATAACAAAATGCAAATTTCATATGTAATTCTAATAGCAAATCAGTGGCCGGAGGGCCCAACTGACCTTTAAACACAGAGACTTGCCCACCGAGTCCTGATTGATTTAAATAAGAGGCTTCCAGCTCACAACTGATGGCTAATTCGATCAAAGCAACCAATCAGCTGTACATCTGAATGTTAATTCAATCATCATGACCAATCATTGTTTACCTGACTACTAAATCACTAATGAGACCAATCATTGTGGTCCTCAATGTAACCAATCAACAACTTTTCCAAATTATTGAGGAGAAATAATGTCAGATGAAGCCTTGGATGCACTCACCAGTCTATGCCAGGAAATTTGGAGGACAGCTGTCTGGCCAATGGATTTGAAGAGGTCCATATTTGTTCCCATTCCCAAGAAAGGTCATCCAACTGAATGTAGAAACTATGAAACAATTTCATTGATAGCACATGCAAGCAAAATATTTCTGAATATCATTAAAATATTGCTGGAACAGTATATAGATAAGAAACTGCCAGAAATTCAAACAGGATTTAGAAGAGGCTGTGGCACCAGGGATATAATTACTGATGTCAGATGGATCCTGGCTAAAAGTAAAGAATACCAGAAGATTGTCTATTTGTGATTTATTCACTATTCAAAGGTGTTTGACTGTGTGGATGATGACAAATCGTGGGTCAACAGTGAGAGAAATGTGAATCACAGAGCACTTGATTGTGCTCATGCAGAACCTATACCTGGAACAGGAAGCTGTTGTACAAGCAGAGCAGAGAAATACTGAGGTTTGGATTGGGAAGAGAATGTGCCAGGGTTGTATTCTCTCTCCATACCTGTTCAATCTGTATGCTGAGCAAATTATCCAAGAAGCTGGGCTCTATGAGAAGTAATGTGGCATCAGGTTTGGAAGGAGACTCATCAATAACCTGCGTTATGCAGAGGACACAACTTTGCTTGCTGAAAATGAGGAGGACTTGAAGTACTTGTTGTGGATGATCAAGGATGCAGCCTTCACTATGTCAGTCTTCTCAATGTCAAGAAAACAAAGATTCTTACCACTGGACCAATAGGCAGTGTTATGATGGATGGATGGATGGATGGATGGATGGATGCACAGATTGAAACTGTCAATGGCTTCATCTTGCTTGGATCCACAAGTACCAGCAGTCAAGAAATAAGGAGATGCATTGCACTGGGAAAAATCTATAGTTAGGGACCTCCCTGCTCATCCTCACCTTTCTGTTCTCATCCTCCCTACCATGGATCCTCATGCATGTTTTACTAGTTATCTTTTTATTTCTACAGTAATGATCCTATGCAATATTTGTTCTTATGACACTGAGTTCAGGCAGCATAATACTCTTGAGTCCCTCCCAAGTTATATAGTAATTGTATAAATCAAATCATTACTCCTGAGTGCTGTGTAGTATTCCATCATGTGAATGTATCATAATTTCTCAATCTATTCAATTGTGGTTGGACATTTGGTCTGCTTCCTTATTCTTGTGTCTAGCAATTTCATTTTAAAGATCATAGACATTGAAAACCTGCAGTATATGTTTCTACTTTGAAATGTATGAGGCCACCATGAGTTAAAATTGATTCCACAAGGTTATTTTGTTACTTTTTAAAAAAATAATATGCAAACATTTGTTGATCTGGTATGGTAAACCTGTTGCCTTCAAGTCAGCCCTAACACTTGGTGATGCCATGTCCTCTATAGGCGTTTAATGGCTGATTTAAAAAATACTTCACCAGATCTTTCTCCTGAGGCACTTCTGGGTGAATTTTAATGTCTGACCTCTGGGTCAGCAGTTGAGCATGTAAACTATTTGGGGGCTGGCACAGTCACTTCAACTTAACTCATTGTTGTTGAATTGGAACTGTTTCATAGCTGAGCCCCCAGTGAGTTTTCAGAGCCTGTAAATGACATGACAGGAGGTTGCCCATCTTTCCCCTGTGTATCAACTAGTGGATTAAAACTGCCTGCCTTTCAGTTGGCAGCAGAGAGTAAGGGTTCAATATTGGATAATGTGGTGACCACAGCTCCGGCAGGGATGCCAGGCTAGCTAGCTTTTGTCAATACCCTCCATTTGTGAGAAAGGATCATCCTGAGCGGGATTAGAATCTGTGTGGGATTTGTTTTTTTCAATGTAACAACTTTGTTAATGTGCCTGCCATCCTATTAACCTCTGCTTCCATCCTGAACCACTGTCTTTCGCAGACCAGGCACTTCATGAGAACATGTTAAATAAATGAGCCAAAGAGATTGGCTCCAGCCACTTGGAGCTGATTTTGTTATTACATATCCCGTAACAAAAAGGTTATTTTCACATAAACAGAGAAAATTGTTCTTTGAGACAAGTAGAGGGTCTGCGCACAAGCCTCTGTGCATTTGTAGATGCACAGTGGTCATACTGTGAAAGGGAGGGTCGGAGAAAGAAAGGAAGACCCTCAATAATATGACTTGACATCATGACTATTACAATGGGAACAAGGATATCAGAGATTGTGAGGATGGCACAGGATAGAGCAAGGTTCAGATCTATTGTTCACAGGGCAACTAATCCAGGGGCAACTAACAACAACAACAATGGTAGAAGCATTTGACCACCAGTTTAAAGTTCTGTGATTTGAAGCCAGTCGCTCTCTAGGAGAAAGATGAGGCTATAGGCTTCCATACACATTTATGGCCTTGAGAACCCTAGGAGTGTCTCTATTCTGCCTCATGAGGTTGCTGTAAGTGAGAATCTACTTGATAGTAGTCAGTTTGACATTTTTATTTGGGGGAGGTATTCTGCTTTCTTTAAGAAAAAGAAGGGACATGTGCATAATTCATAAACATATTTCTAACAGAACAACCCATTTTCCTCCAGAATTGGTAGGATTTTCATCTCTCGAGGTGTGGAGTAGAAATGGGAATAGAGGAGAAGGGACAATCAGTGCATTTAATGGCAGACAGGGAGTTGGAGTCCACTGCCTGAGCTCTAGTCTGGACAGTACGTTCCTGCAGGCTCCAGAGGGCAGCTTCTTGAGTCCTCAAGGGTCACACTACACCCATCTAAGGCGTTCACTTCAGGTTTTTAATAGCCCATTTTCACCCTGACAGGAAGATTTTTTTTCCTTTTTATCTAAACTGAGCATCTCCTCCTACAGAGTGTAAACTCATTTCCGTTGGCCCTGTGCTCTGAGCAGAGAGGGGCCATCTGGTCACATTTTCTATATAATAACCCTTCAGATCCTCAAAGACTGTTATTAAATCTTTCCTCAGCTGCCTCTTCCCCAACTAAATAATTCCTGCTCTTTCACCTCTCTCCACAGGTCCTGGTTTTGCACTCTTGGTGTTTATGTAGTATTGTTTAGCGCCTCTCCATCTTCCCCAGGGAGCCAGGCAACTAGGAAGCCAAGATCACTGATGGCTGAAGAGTAAGGGAAAGGGCAGCAGGGGGGCTTCCAAGCCTCTTTTCATTGTCCCTGGATGACACAGAGAGCACCTCCTCACATTGCAGTTGCCTGTAACAAAACAAAGAAAATTCGTTTTCCACCAGAGAACAGCCTTGGCTCCCAACTCTTTCACTCTTCCTCTTCACCCATGTTGACCATAACCACTCAACACCTTTTCATTATGAGCAGATGCACATGAGAAGACAGCAACTCCCTTGTCCACTATTCACACCTAATTAGTTCACACATCTTAGCTCGTTATTTCCTCTAACAACCATATTTTCCCCATCTTACACAAGAAGGCTTAAGAGGCTTTGGAGCCTCTATGAACTGCTGCAACTGGGAGTTGGTATGCCTAGTACTGAAAGTTTAACAGTAAGACTTCAAAGCTAGTACTTTTACCATCTACTATTTCATGTTACTGAGGAGAACCTGAAGCGCTTGCTGCAGAAGGTCAAGGACTGCCACCTTCAATATGGATTGAGGCTCAATATCAAGAAAACAAAGGTTCTCACCACTGGGCAAATTGGTTACATCATGATAGACGGTGAAGAGATTGAGATTGTTAGCAGTCTTAGTTTGCTTGACTCCACAATCAACACTCTTCGCAGAAGCAGCCAGGAAATTAAAGATGTATTAAGATGGGAAAATTTTTTATTAGAGACCTCTCCAAAGTACTGAAGAGCAATGATGTCACTCAGGAGACTAAGGTACGCTTGATACAGGCCATGGTCTTTGCTATCACTTGCTATGCATCAGAGAGCTGGACAATGACTAGGGATGCTAGAAGGAGAATTGATGCCTTTGAGTTGTGGTGCTGGAGAAGAGTATTGAATATACCATGAACTGCTAAGAAAATGAACAGGCTCATCCTAGAGAGGGTTAAACCAGGCTGCTCCTTGGAGACAAGGATTCTGAAGCTCTGTCTGATATACTTTGGACATGTTGCAAGGGAGGACTAGTCCTTAGAGAGGGCAATCATGTTTGGGAGGATGGAGGGACGGCACAAAAGGGGAAGACCCTCTATGAGGTGGATTGATTCAGTGACTGGGGTAATCAGGATGGGTGTGTCAGAGACAATAGGGTTGGCACAGGACAGAGAAGGGTTTAGGGCTGTTGTATATAGGGTCACTATGAGTTACAGGTGACTTGATGGCACATAACATTTTGTAGAAAGTGAATTGAGCATGAAGAAAGAGTCTAAGACAAGTACATTGAGAGCAGGTTACTACTGTGTATATATGGGCATACAGAGACTCGGAGGGAATAGTCAGAGGATTAGTAGGAGAATCTGAATGGGGGATTTTGAAAAGGTAGATGTCAAATGAAAAAGAAAGGCCATATTTGTCTTCCATCCCGACCAGCAAGCTGCCCTCACTGGGACAATTATCTGACTGCATGAAGCCACTGACCCTCCTCTTCATAAAAAGTAAAAACTGTCTCCAAATTTCTCTAGTATTTAAAGGAGATGGAAGGGATATATGAAGTCATTGCCAGAAGGGGCCAGTCCTTGAAAAAAGATATCACACTGGGACAGGTGGAGCGTCAGAGAAAGGGAGGAAGAGCCTCAACAAGATGGATTGACACAGTGACTGTAACAATGGGCTTGGGGTCATGAGGATGGCGCAGGGTAGGGCAAGTCACCGAGTGGTAGTAGACTTGTTGGCACATAGCAAGCACCATTTCTGGAGTTACATATGACCAAGACTCATGGTACTTAAGGAAGAAATCCACACTGCCCTAAAGGCATCAGTGAAAAACAAAGTTCCAGAAAGTTTACGGAATATCAGCTGAGATGCTGCAGCAAATAGATGCAGCTGTCGATGGATGTGTTCACGCACCTACTTAATTTAAGAAATTTGGAAGATCCAATTGGGAGAGATCAATATATGTGTTCAGTTTTTTTTTTAAAAAAAAAAAAAAAGAAAAGGTGATCCAATATGCTGCAGAAGTTATTGAACAATATTATTAACATCATGTTGTTGTTGATGGCACAATTCATAGTGACCTACGAACCAAAGACCTGAAAGCCTTTCTATAATTATCGTTGTTTCTCAAAGTTCATAGAGTTTCCAGGGGCATGTTATTTAAGGTGTGGATGCCACTCCTGCTTCCAAACATGTCTTAATCTGGGAGCGTCAACAAACACTGTTCACCATGGGTAACTATTATGGCATTCGGCACCCCAGTGGTACAGACTTCAGCATCACAGTCACTCACTCCAGGATACTTCAGTACAGCAAATTGACAGACGAGTGTTGCACCACTGAGAAGAATGTTCCTCTAAATTATAATTACACTAGGCTCAAGGGCTATAGGCCCAACCAACTTTTAAATACAAAGGCCTTCCAGGAGGTGGTGTTGATTCTAAACAAGAGGCTTAAAAAGCAACAACAACAAAAAAAAAAACCCACAAAAAACCCAACCAAACATTCTACAGGACCATAGGATCATAGAGTTGAGGATGACTCATAGCAACCCTATGATCAAAAGATCTCAAAACCCTGTTCTGTAACTATCATCGTTTCTCTATGTTCATAGAGTTTTCAGAAGCACGTGATCTTGCTGAAGATAATTAAAGAATTACTGGAACAGTACATCAACAGGGCCAGAAATTCAAACTGGATTCAGAAGAGACTGTGGAACTGGGGATATTATTGCTGATATCAGATGTATCTTTTATGAAAAGAGTAAATATAAGAAAGACGTTTACTTGTGCTTTATTGATTATTCAAGGGCATTTGACTAAGTGGGTTATGATAAGTTAAAGGTTAACACTGAGAAGAATAGAAATTCTAGAACACATAATCATATCCATTTGGAACCTGTACCGCAGACCGAGAAACAGTTGTCTCAAAAGAACATGGGAATATAGCATAGTTTAAAAATCAAGAAAGATTTCCCTTAGTGTCCACTCTTTAACTATACATATTTAATGTTTATGCTGAGCATATATACAAAAAACCTGGACTATATGAAGAATAATGTGCTATCAGGATTGAATGGAGTTTTAATCAACATGTAATATGTAGATGACACAACTTTGCTTACAGAAAATGAAGAAATTGTCTTTTTTAAATTAGTTGTGAAAGGTTAGAAATTAATTCATTAATTGACACACATTTTCTGTCCTCCCCTCCTCCCTCCTTAATTCACTTTCTAATGCAATTCTTGTTTGAGATTATTAATTGTCATATATATAATGCCTAATCATTCATTCCTTTCACATAGTCCTTTCATTTGCTTATTCCAGTTTAATGTTTGTTATCTGTCCACTCTTTTCCTGTTCTCCCCCTACCTCACTACATGTCCATCCTATTTTTATAATAGTGGTCTTATGCATATTTTTTTCCTAGATTTCCTTTTGCATCTGAGTTATTTCACTCAGCATAATGTCTCCCTACTCATCCTACTCATACATTATATTAATGTAGCAGTTTTTCATTTGTTGATGGCACTTGGGTTGCTTCCTTCTCCTTGCTATCGTGAATGAACAGTGAATGCTGTAATGGGTGTGCATACACTGGTTTGTGTCACAGTTCTGGTTTCTTTAGGGTAAATGCCTAATAGAGGAATAGCTGAGTCACATGAGCTACCTATTTCCAACTATTTGATGAAGCCTTCCATG
>NW_006399794.1:2459834-2480573 GCF_000299155.1 Elephantulus edwardii
TCCTGGGCTGCTTTTTGAAATTTTCTGTTCAGCTCTTTGATTTCTTGGTTTCTTCCTTTAGTTTTGGCTTCTCAGCACTCTAATGCCATATTATCATATGAAGTTTTACTTTCAATTTGCTAATTTGGATGCCTGTTATTTCCTTCTCTTGTCTTATAATCTTGCTAGGAATTCCAATTCAATATTGAAGATAAGTAGTGAATAGTAGTGAATTTCCTTGCAGAAAATGAAAAGATTATGAGGAAACTTATTGATGTGCTTGTTGATTGTCTTTCAGTTGAGCACGACTCTTAGTGACCCTACAAACAAAAGGCCAGAAGCCTCTCTGCAACTATTGACATTTATCAAAGTCTATAAAGTTTCGGGAGGCATGTTGTTTAGAAAGTGTATTTTCTAGCACTTATTGCTTAAGCTTCAAAACTGAGGTCTTAGGTATGTGCTACACTTCAACAAAGAGAAAGCCAAAATTCTCACAAATAGGCCAATAAACAATATTGTGATAAATAGAGAAAAGATTGAAGTTGCCAAATATTTAATTTTACTTGAATCCACAATGAACACCAATAAAAGCTGCAGTTAAAATATCATATGATGTGTTGCAGTGAACAAATATGCTGCCAAGTACCTCTTTACAGTGTAAGGATATAACTTTAAAGACTAGAGTGCTCCTGATCCAACCAGTGGTATTTTTAGTTGCTTCACATGCACCTAAAGCTTTAGATGCTTCATCTCACAAACTTTGGGCATTTTAGCAAAAGAGTCTTTGTAGAAGGCTATTGTGCTTGTAAAACAGAGGGTTAGCATGAAAGGGGAAGGCTCTCAATGAGATACATTGTCACAGTGATGGCCAAAATGACTTTCAGCACCACGGATTTAGTGAGGATGGTGCAGGACCAGCTAGGGTTTCATTCTGTTGTACACAGGGTCTCTATGAGTTGGAGCTGATTCAATGGCACCTAACCAAAACAGCAACCAAGCTTCTCCAGTCCCAGCAAACCAAGCTTCCCTTAGTTCACCTCCTTTATCTGCCTCTCCTGGGCTTGTAGATTATGTGAAGGATACAGGAACTGCTTGACAATGACAGACTTCTGAGCTCTTGTTCACACATTCAGTGACAAATAAAAACATTTGGAGAAGAGCAGAAAAATGAGAGATAGAGATGATTGATAGATAGATAGATAGATAGATAGATAGATAGATGATACATACATACAATACATACATACAATACATACATACATACATACATACACCTCCCAGAGTTTGGTGTGTTACAACCTTTAATTATGTCACTAAAGAATTGGTCATCTGAGATGTCCTGAGGAATTGTGCTTAGTGCTTAATTAATCCTGGATCTGGATCCATCAGGCTCATATGTTTGACTTCTAATTATCTGAGTTTTATTTCTAATCTAATGTGATTCAGAATGTTAATGAGTTAGAAACTACTTGTAAGAGAGAGAGAACAGAAGTGCTTAATTCAGCATCTTGCCTGTTTTTGTACACAAATGGTTTTTCCTCCTTTTTCAGCTATTCTCAATACTCAATAAGTGTGATATACAGATAATATAACTTTGCATATAGAAAATAAAACTTGAATCATCTACTGATGAAATTCAAAGACTATAGCCATCAGTATGAATTGCATCTCAACAAAACGCATATAAAATTCTTTATATTTGGATCAATAGGAAACATCATGATAAAAAGAGAAGACATTGATTTTGCTAAAGATTTACTTTTACTTGGGCCTCCAATCAATGCCCATGAAAGTAGCATTCAATAAATTGAATAACATATTATATCGGACAACTCTGCTGCAAGGGACTTCTTCAAAGTACTAATGAGCAAGTGTGTCACTTTGAAGACTAAGGTGTACATGAGTCAAGCAGGAATTTTCAGTAGCCTCCTATATATGTGAAAGTTAGACAATGAAGAAGGAATACTAAAGAATTAATGCCTTTTAATTTTGTTGGTGGTGAAGACTATTGAATCTACTATGGCGTAGTGTGAAATGTGCTGGACTGCTAACAGAAAGGTCAGTGTTTCAAATTCAACAGCTATTGTAAGAGAAACATGGGCAATCTTCTCCCATAAAATATACAGCTTCATAAACCTGAGGGAGGATAATTTTGAGTCAAAATTAACTTGCTGGCAGTGAGTTTTTTAAATGACCTGCCAAAAGAACAAATCTGTCTTTAACAAGTAGAGTCAGAATGTTTGTTAGAAGGGAGGATGGTGTGACTTCATCTCACTTACTCTGGAATGCTTTAAATTATTAATTTTAATGAAAATTTACAGAGACTTTGCATTTCCATTCATTCATTGTTGCACTTTTATCCCTTTTACACACACACACACACCCTGCTATTAGGAGATTCTTGTCCCTGGAGAAAGACATCATGTTTGGTGAAGCGTACAGTCATTGAAAAAGAGGAAGCCCCTTAAGGAGACATCATGACTGTAACAATAGGCTAAAGTATAGCAAATTCTAAGGACGATGCGGGATTAAGCAGTGTTTTGTTGTGTTGTACACTGGATCACTGAGTTGGAGGTGACTCGAAGGAGACTAACATCATTATCATCCCGCACCATCACAATGATTTGAATTTCCACAAAACAGTAGAATTTGAGTGAGAGAGAGGAAAGGAATTCTCAGAATTGAGAAAAACTGAGCAAGAGAAAACTAGAAGGCCTTGTTGTAAAGAACGAAAGAGATCTACTGAGTCTGGACTAAGACTGAATTCTGACAGAGCTTCTGGATGCCTGGAATCACTGGGATGGTGAATTGGAGGATTGGTATTGGAGGATTCAGAGGCCCTTGCAATTGAAACCCCTTGGCGATTATTGGCTTTATTGAAATTATGAGTTTTATTGTTCTCCGTGCTGGGTACAAACATAGAAAAGGAGCCCAGCTTTGGAGGCTGGGGAGAAAGATGCCTGTATTGTATTTGCCACTTTTCTTAGCCTAGTTCATGATCTAGGCTTTGGAAGTCTTGAATGATGGGACGTGGAAGGAGATGAAAACAGCTCCCACTGCCTCTTTTCTGGGTGACTCTGGCTAAGCTGTGTTGCCTCTTTGAGCTCAGTTCCCCAGCTGTGAAATGAGGATGGGAGCAGCAGACACCTGCTAGAGCTGTTTTCGGGATAAAGTGCAGTGTATGCCTCATGTGAACTCTGGTAATTCTAAGGTACAAAAACTGTGAAGGCTATTTTTGTTTTTCCTTTTCTAATGTGCCCCACGTATTACATTTTTTGGTGTGGTTGAAAGCACAGTTTTCACATGCGCATATTTCTGCACGATAATAGGAATATATATATCTTCTTCCCCATGGGATTCAAGAAAGCTATTTTCATTTTGAATGGGAAAAATGCTGTCCATAAACATTTAATTTTCCCTCCTGCATTAGCTTGTGCAAAAAAAGAGGGGGAGGGGAATTAGCTCTCTGCTGGTTTAGGACAAAAATGTAAGCAGCATTATTTGTGTCCTAAAGATTTCTCTTTGTTTCCCAGCTCAACAATGGAACTTTCAACCTCCTTCATTATTTTGCTTTGGCTATTTTAAAGCCTCTGCTCTTCTTCTGAAGAGCATTTTCTCCAAAAAGAATCCCATATTCATTGTGACCTTTGCCCTTGAATTTCATTGGCTCCTCTGAGCAGCTTGAGTTTGGTTCTGGGCTGGTTGTCTGTAGCTTTAGTAAGTTTTCCTAAGTCTCTAAGTTCCCAGGTTTCAGAGAGCTCCCCTGAGCGCAGATGGTGGCAAGTGACACATTTGGGGAAGTGTTTATTAATGGATGCTGTATTTTCATGGAAATGTCAATATGACAGCAGCCCTCCTGCTAAGGCAAGGGACTTATTACCACCTGTTCTCTGACAATGAATGCTAAGTTCGTTCATAATGAGGGAGCTTTTATAGCAAAAGGCTACCTATACTAAGGACAGCAACCCAGAAGCGTCCATCATTCCTTCCCTCTCTTCATCACTGAAGTTTCTTTTTGCTTACACACCTAGAAAGTTTTTTAATCACCTTGGTATGAACCAGGTAGTCAAGGACTCACCTTGGAAATGTCCTGGTTCTGCTCCTCAGAAAGATGTGGGGGAGGACTTTGCTGGCTGCTTTTTCACCCCCACATGCTCTCATATAATCTGAACCTGGCTGGGGGTAAAGGGCAGGACCTTCTTCCAACAAGTATTGATTCTGTCAGAACTTAGGGACTAAAAAGCCTTTTGGATTACATTGTTGTGCTATTTGCCTTTGAGTAGATGCCATCTCATAGTGACCTCATGGACAACACAGCGAAATATTGCTTGGTCTTAACACTGTCTTCATAAATATTGTTACCCTGGAGTCCATTATTGCCGCCAACCTAGGGATTCATCTCCCAGTCTATATTAGATAATATTCTCTTGTGTTGTTGTTGTTGTGTGTACCATAAAGTTAAAGCCAACTCACAGATGATCCTCCAGTGAGTTTTCAGAGACCGTAAATTGTAGGGAAGGAGATGGCCCATATTTCCCCTGCAGAGCAGCTGATGGATTTGAAAGGCATGCCTTTGGATTGGCAGCACAATTCCTTACCACTAGGCCACCAGAGCCCCCCAGGACATTCACTGGCTAATTTGCATATCAGAGCTCATGATGATGGTGCAGGATATGGCAAAGGTCAGATCTGTTGTTCACAGAGAAGCTATGAGTGGCCAGCACCTAATAGCTCCAGCAGTTTCCTGAAGTAGATAACCAGACCTTTCTTCTTACTTACCCTGTTGCAATTTGGAAGCTCTGCTGAAGCCTAGCCTCTCTGAGCGACTCTGTGGGTACATGACATACCACTGGTCCAACTTTCAGCATTATAGCAACATGAAAGCCACCACAGTATGATAAATGACAGGTGGTAGTTTTGGAACCTATACCAATGACACTAGAAAGCAGAGCATCTGTAATAGAAGCTTGACCTTGTCTGCCCCAAATTAAAAGATTGTCTTTACACCTTGTTTGCCCTCAAGCTCTAACCATGGGGGACATTGGAAGCTGCATGTAAAATTAGATATTGGACGTAGTTGTTTGAGGCTAGCACTTGACCTTGAGTCAAAAGGTGAGTAGGTTGTGGTTTCCTTGGGTGAACAATGTAGTCCCAGAGTAGATGAAGCCAGCCAGAAGAACACAGTCCAAAGATGCTAATAAAAGGAGCAAAGAAGACATTTCTAGCACTGAAACAGAACTTTTAAGGGTGCAGATGTATTACTGTGACACGCACTTCAGGTGGGAATGCAGCCAGCGAGATGCTGTACCACCTCTAGGTCAATCTCTCACCTTGTAGGCAGGTAAGTTGACCTTGGTTTCCATCCTTGCTTTGCCACTTGGCGGGGGTGGGGGGGTGGGAGGGGGGCTTGACACTGTTCAGGAACCTCTGCACATCTGAATTCCTGTTTCCTTATCTATAAGACAGGGTCTTTGCTGCCTTCTCTGTGGCTGTTGTGAGGAATTAAAGATGAAGTCTGTGGGGGGAATGTGTCATAGGGCCTGCTTAAGCTCAACTGTTAGTAGTTGCTATTATTGCTTTTGAGCTCAAGCAGCTCTGCCATGTGTGGTTTTAAAGTATTTCAAATTTGTCAGCACCTTGAAGTGGTCCTGAGGAGTGTGTGCATGTGAGTGTGTGCAAGTGTGTGTAGTGCCTCCCTCTGCCAGAAAGAGAGATTGAGAACTGGTCCTGTCAGAAGTCCTCAGATTTGGTGATGGGCCAAATTGATGTCTGTGTGTTGGCCCAGAGATGGCTGCCTCTTGCATCTGGAAACCTTTGGAGAATCCCAGGAACTATGCCTTTTGCGACTCTGTGTTTTGGCTTTTTCTGCCCTCCCTTCTCCCTTTAAGATCCACTATAACAGCAGAAGAACATTCTTACTTGTAGCTGAGGGTCACTGATTTGCCCATCTTACCACTGGCCCTGACTGTAGAAGCACCATGACACCAGGCCCACTTAGTGGTTATGTGGGGAAGATGACAATGCAAATGTGGAGAAGCTGTGCTCTCAGTTATTAATGGGTGGACCTTGAGGGTGAATGATGCTAGAATGAGTGGAATCTTGCCTGGGGTTTGGTACATGGTAATGATCGTCCAAAAAAAGAAAGTTAATTACACCTTGAAATTGAATGATTCCTTAATTCTTCTGATGGAATATGCTGGACTTGAGAAGCCCCTGGTTTCCTTGCTGCATGATCTATTTCTACCCCTCTCTTCCTGCTACTGGATTCTGTGGCATTTCCGCTAGCCTGTCTGGAGCAACAAGACATATTTCTAGGGTTGATATTATATTGCAAATATTGTAACTCACAATTCATTGCATAATTGGCCCTTAGAGACAATGATTAACATCCACCATAGACCAGTTGAGGGACACAGTATGATATCTATGTCAGGACACACTTGACCCCATTGCCACAGTAACTGTGTCAGTCCATCTTATCCAGGGTATTCCTATCCTGCACTGACCCTCTACCCTTTTAAGCATGATGTCCTTCTCCAATAATGGGTTCCTCCAGGTGACATGCCCAAAGAGCCCAGTAGTAGGCCTGTCATGTAATGGGTGCTCAATAACTGTTTACTGTTACTATAACTGTTACTATACTTTACAGGGTTTGGAATTCTGTAATGTGATGAATTTTAAAACACTTCACTGTCATTTAGGTGATTCTGACTCATAGCGACTGTCTATTGGATTTTTGAGGTTGTAAATCTTTATAGAAGGAAATGGCCCATCTTTCTCCCTTTGACCGGTTGGTGAACTCAAATCAAACCACCGACCCTTTGGCTAGCAGTTCAGCAGCTTACACAGTATGCCACCAAAGCACTTCAATTTGAAAATAGAAACTATGTAGTGACTATTCTTTAAGGAGATGTTCAAGGCAACTCTGAATGCCATAACAGGTTAAACTCTAGACTAATAAGCAGAAGATAAGTCACAGCCTTGAGCACACCATGGAGCAGTTCTCATCTGCACACAAGGAGTGCCAGGGGCTGGAATCAACTTTCCAGCAGTGGGTTTGGTTTCATTTTTGAAAGGAAACATTCAAGGCTCACCTTTACACAGAATAGCAGCCATGAAGGTGTTAGAGGTGGTGACCAGAAGGAGGGACAATGAAATCATTCAAAGACCTTTTGGATTGCTAATTACCTTGGAGGACAAAAGAAGTCTAGATGGCTCTTTTTGGGTGTTTTTCCCCAGGAAGGGTGGCAGATGGAGGGAACTGGAGGCCAAGTGTGACTCGCTGCAGGTGCTGTGCACTTGGGCTCCTGGAAGCATTTCTAGGGACAAATCTTTCTATCTGCACATACTGTGAACAGGGCATTAAAAACAAATGCTTTCCTTTCTACACAGAGCTGAGCAAAGAAACTGGCAGCCTTTAACTTCATCCCAATAACAAACTGAGCAAAGTTTGTGAGACCAGAGCTCTGCTCGATGACCAGCAAACTAACCTAGTACATATTTGATGTCAGCTGGCATTTTCCTATCCCTTAAGCTCCAGATAAGATGTATTTGGATTTTCAGTTTGTGATTGTTGACAGCCAAATTCCTCCCTAAGATTTCTGTGCTCTCTTGTGTCCTGTGTACGCACCATATTTACTCATACGTGGAACTCACCCTTTTCCTAGATTTACACACACACACTCCCTCACACATGTTATGGTGCTCAGAAACTACAACAACAACAACACATGACAGACTTTACAGAATATATGGACAAATGTTAAGAGATATTTAAGTAAAAATGAAAACATTAGACATTTCTTAGCTAGCTCCTCTTCCTTCAAATATTTAGAAATGTCTTAATATTAGAAATTTCTCTTCTCTTCCTTAATCATTTCCTCTACTGGGAATTTTTCTTCCCACTATTTCCATGGACTGCCAGGAGAACAAACAGTTTCATCCCAGAGAGAGTGAAACCAGGATGCTCCTTACAGGCAAGAATTCTGATCTTCCATCTGATATACTTTGGCCTTATTGCAAGGAGGGACCAGTCGTTGGAGAGGGACATCATGCTTGGAAGGGTGAAGGGACAGAGAAAGTGAGGAAGATCATCGACAAGATGGATTGATTCAATGATTGGGGTAATGAGGGTAGGTATGTCAGAGATAGTAAAGTTGGTTCAGGATAGAGCAGGTTTTAGGGCTATTATACATAGAGTTGCTATGAGTCACAAGCAACTCAACAGCACATAACAACAACAATTTCTCTCCTTACAAGTTGTGCTGCTAAGCCAAAGGCTAGACATCTCTGGTGGCTCAAATTTACCAGCTCCTCTGCAAAAGAAAGATGGGCAATCTCTTCCCATGCTGTCTACAGCCTTAGAAAGCTGATGGAGGGTCAGCTATGAACTGCTTCTGACTCAGCAGTAATAAGCAAGTAAGTTTGGATTTCCTTAATGACTAGTCCCTTCTCTTGCATTCAGTGCCTAAGTTACCTTTGAGGGATTGCTATTGAAGGGCAGTTCCCCTCTCCACTGAAAATGAGGTGGATGTGTTTATAAATAGGATCATCCACCATCAACTCCACTGCATTTGCAAAATCAGGGTCATGTTTTTACTTATTTGTTGAAGAAGGACAAGAAAATACTCTCTGTGCATAAGAAGATGTTTCCTCTCAGGCTGAGCAAGCTAAAGAAGCAGAACCAGCTGTCTGGAGCCCTAGGCCTCTCTTTTCAGCCTGATAAATGGACTACTGTGGCTAGACAGTAGATGGACAGTGTTTTGATTCATGCTCAGTTCCTATCCATTCGCACCCAGGGCTGTGTCTGTCTGTCATGAGGCCTGTCTACTCAGCTCTTCACACTAACAAGCCTGGACCGTAGGTGAAGTGCAGTATCTCAGGCTTAAGGCATTGACTGCAGGCAACACATGTTCTGACCATCAACCTAGTTCTCCAGCTAGAACCACATGGAAATCACTCTGCTGTCATGCTTTTCCTCCACCCTGCAATTTTACCAGGGTGTATTAAACATGCCCCAATTGTTTCTGTTTCTTCAAGGGAGCAGAGGGCACATCATGCTCTAACATTTACGAAGGCTAACTCTGCTCACTGTGCTACACAGGCAATCTCTGCACATCCTCACAGTGGTCCTGTGGGAGAGAGAGGGTGGTTCTCATTTTACAGATGGAGATGCATAGACGGCGAGGTTAAATAACCAGTCAGGTTGCAAAACTCGCTGAGGACTCCAGAGCCTGCTCACAGCCCCTTTCCTGACAATGATCTCGGATTCCTTCCTAGGAGAAGAGGAGGGAATGTAACTCTAATTGTGCAGAGTCTGTGTGCCTGGTGCTTCCACACAACTGAAGCCCTTTTTCATTCTCATTGCACCACTTTGAGATGTTATTTGCTTCACTTTGCAGAAAAAGAGACGAAGGAAGCTAAGTCTCCAAGACAGAATCATTATCAGTCACATCATGATCTTCCCTGTCACTATCCACAGAACAGCCTTTCTGAGTTAAGCTAACCCTGGGTGCTGACCACAGGTATGGATATTATTGGAGGCCCACCAAGCTTCCCACCCACCTTTACTGTCTCATTGTCCTCACGTTTCCTCCATTGCCAGATTCCATAGCCAGCCAGTGCACTGCCCAGGCCCTCAACCAGCAGGAGCCTGGCTTGGCACAGTGGAAATTCCCTGCCTACCAAAGAGTGGCTTCTGCAGGTGACGTGTTACCCTGGGTCCCATGGCCAGGTTGTCTAGAATGAGTGATCTGGCTGCACAAGCATCAGGCAGAACCCTCTGCCCCTGACGGGCCGTATGCCTAGAACATCAGTTTGCAATCCAGTTTTTAAGTCACTAAAACTCAGCCTGGAAACTGGTCCTGATTCATCTGTACACCAGGCTCTGTATTCTGGCTAGCCTATCTGGATGGTTTCGGCTTAGATTTGGCCTAAATTATTAAGTGTGATTCCCTTTATAGAAACCGAGGTACAAGCAGCAACTGTCCATTCCCAGGTATCAGTGCTGAGAATTCATCTGTTAATCAACAGCAGCAAGTCCAGAAGTCCACCTATCCTGCCTCAAAGCCTCCAACTGATATCGCAGAGTGACCTAACGTAGGAGATCTATAGTGATCACGGAGAGATGCCATCATCTCTCCCCAGCAAAGCCTTTGGGGTCAAAGCTCTTAAAATTTCCAGACACAAGATGGTGATCTGCTCTATGACTGACCTGTGCACCTAGAAGCAAAATGCCACTGACTGGGCACCGTGACATTGAGCAATTAAACAATTGATTTGTACCAGCAGAAAGCCAGTCAACTACCCTGAAGGTGATGTCTGGTACAGAGCAGTGGCAGCAGGGACTTCTGGTCTGACAATCACTTCAGGCATCAACCCATGGCATCATGTTTACCTACGGGCCCTCCTGCCCTCACGGGCTCACCTCAAAGGAAAATGCAATGAGAGCACCGTAAGGTTTGGATGTTGAAGATCCTGGTTCTTACTGAAACAAGGTGCCACACCTATGAATCTATGGCAAAAGACGGCAGCTGCTCTCTTTTACAGACAATGCAAGGAGGTTACATTTCTTAATAAGGTGACCTGAAGGATTTGATCATCAAGCAAAGTAACTGGCAAGGACTATTGTGGGGTCCAAGGAAAGAGCACCACATATCATAGGTTTAAATATTTAAAAGTTATAAATCACACTAATGTACTGTTAAATAAAATATGTTCCACCTTCCTACCTTGGCAAGTAGACCTTCATAAATACCTAGAAGGCCATTTTGGGTTTTAAAGAATTAGACTTCCCTGAGTTCTTTGCCAGAATGGTGCTGTGGGGAGAGCTGGTAAGTATTTCCCAGCCTCCACACTGCTCCCTGTTTTCTTCCTGTCTCTAGCTCCGATGTGCACTGCGAAGATCTTGCATACACACAGGCAGACACTCCAGCTGGCATGTCCAAATGTCATATCCCCTGAAAGTAGTTGCTTCTCGGTCAGCCACAGAGGCACACGCACTGAGGCACACACTAGTGGAGCGCTTTCCCTTTTGTAGGATGGATCTGGGGAAGAAGCTGCACTAAATCTGGGAAGCTGATTTAAGCTGTTTGAAAAAGAGTTCAGTTCAGGGTCTGCGGATAGGGTATGGGGGAAGAATACACTGAAAGAAGAGACATGGCCAGAGGAGAACCAGAGCTACAAAGTGTAGCCTCCAGGGCAGGGATTTGTCTAGAGGGATCCTCTTCATTGGCCCAGTCCCTTCAGCTTCTTGCTCTGGGTACCAAGTGTTTTATAATTTGAAGTTCACTTTCCATTTCTGTACTTATTATCTTCTTTATTATTCTTGTCTTTCTCTTTTCATTGCTAATCTTGGAGATTTTCCCAAGATTGTTCTTTATTTCACAGATTTGGGTTTTTTTGCAGAATTAATTTTGCTAAGTATTGCTATTTAGGAGGATTTTTTTTTAAATGCTACTTTATTTTAGGCTCTGTTACAGTGTCTCAAATTCCATCCAGTTTTCTTTGCTTTCCGTATTTTCTCTCAGTCTCGTTTCAATCTGTGATTCTTTTTATGTTACAGATACCAAGGTCTTTTTCGTTTTATTGAAACACCAAGCAAGTTTCAAAAATGTATTCTGTTTCTTGTGGGAAATATTTTTTCAAAGATATTTCCTAGCTGTATTTCTTTATTGGCCTTTCTTGGAAGTTTTGGTTTGCTCATTTTTGAGAAGAAATTAAACTAGATTTACTTTCACACTCTCAATGGATTTCCTTAATTCCTATAGGGCTTGGCATCCCTCCTCACATACCCCAGCCTGTTGGGTGGGATAAGGTGCATAGTCTCTGCTCTGGCCTTAGGTTCCAGTCTGCCATTCATGTAGAACCACCCCTTTGAGCACAAGAAAGAGTCATTCCTTTCCTGTAGACCAAATTTTCTGAATAAAAGTGAGTCTTTACAGTTCAATTATTTAGTGATGGGTTGTTTGTTTGTTTTTTGTTTTGTTTTGGTGGGGTTTTTTTTTTTTTTTGGTCTGCATGAAATACATGGAAAGTCCCAAGCCCTACCATGCTAGGATTCCTTCTGGTTTTGTCTCTACTTATTAGGGTTTTCTAAAATGCAGCTCTGTAACTGTCAACAGAATTCTATTCTTGGAGTTTCCATTTCTGAACACCTCTATAAAATAGAGCTGGGAAGAGAGGAAGGGGGCAAATAAACTGGCATGAGTGTGGTTATCTCATAAGATAAATATTAGACAGTAAAAATAGCATTCTTTTGTGGTAGATGTTTGCATTTTGAAGGCAGAGGTAAATGGTAGAGACAAAGGGGAATAGTACACGAAACCTTTTATTCATCTTTGTTTTCTTTTCTCTGTCTTGGGTGAGAAGGAAGAGAAGTTAGTAACTAATTGGGTACTTCAACCCGTCCTTAACTAAGTAGAATTTACTAAACATAAACTTCTTCAATTCACTCTAATTGTTGTTGAAACTCGCCCAATCCTACGCCAACCTCATGATCTCTGACACACTTGAGCCCATTGCTGCAGTCACTCTATCTATCTATCTATCTATCTATCTATCTATCTATCTATCTATCTATCATCTATCTATCTTTCTATCTAGTTGAGGGTCTTCCTCTTTTTCACTGACCCTTCACCTTTCCCAGAATAATGTCTTTTTCCTAAGGGTTAAACCCTCCTGACAACATGCCCAAAGTACATGAGATAAAGTTACATCATCTTTGCCTCTAAGGAGCCCCCTGGCTGCACTCCCTCCAACAGAGACCTGCTTGTTCTTTTCATTCTATAGTTAGAGAAATTCACTCTGTAGTTAGAAACTTCCACCCTGATTCATAGCCTTGTTTTTGTCTTATTCAGAGATAACCAGGTTGCACATAACAGAAGCCTGTGAAATTTGTTTAAGCAAAATGGGAGATTAATCAGAAGTATAGAAATCTTTTTCAAAAACCCAATCGTGGATAGTTAAGTTAGACCTTATGAGAAACTAAGAAACCAAAATTCTCTGATTTGTGTCGTGGGATGTAAATATTATGCGTTGGCCGAGCGGCAAGAGTAAAATCCTCCTGACTCCTCACTCCGTCCTAGTGGTTTTATATTAGGAAATTTCCTGAGTTATGATCAAGCATAAACATTTTCATGATACTTTTAATTTGAAATCAATAATTTAAAAGGGATAAGAAATAGCAATAATAAAAGCAAGTCTCTGAAGTTGAAGATGAAGACGAGATCACAAGATTTCACTTTATAATTTGTCTAAGTCACCATAAAACTAATGCAGTATGTTTTCTGCCACCCTGAGTTCCCCAGGCAGTGTTATTTTATTTTCCTCTGCCTTCCCAAGCCACTTTATTCATATCTCAACTTTACCATTTATTGCACAACACTATAATTATTTGCTCATGAGTTTGTTTTCCTGTTAGACCAGGATTCTCTAGGGAAGAATCTGTGTCATGTTCACCTTTGCATTCTCAGCACGAATTGGACTTGAACACAGTGGAAATATAATAAATGTTTGTTGAATGAACCAGACCCAGCACTTGTTGACTATGAGTCAGCTCTAGCTGCCTGTGTCATATGTGAACTTCCAAATTCTCCTCCCTGCTCTCTTTTACATGTTCATGACCTTCAGAGTCCAGGGTCCTAGCATATAATTCCTTTCTTGCTGCACACTCTGGCTCAGATCAGTGACTTTAGCTAAATTCCAAGTTACTTGAATGAAGCCTTGCCCCTCTACCTAGCTCTTGTAGCCCTGCTTCTTGGAGACTAGGCTCTCTAAGTACTTATGAGTATCTGATTTGGGACAGTCAGATCTTTGAGATTACCATATTGTGCTAACCTCAGTCCTGTTCTTGCTCTACTGGATCTTTTGTTTTCTTCTGCATATTAGATTAGTCAAAGTGAGCTTTGGATTCTATGAGGATGAGCTCTCCGTACACTGCTATGTCTGTTTTCCAGTGTGGGCTGTTTTTAAACTCTCTAAGCATTTTGGACACTGCTGTATCCCTCCCCCATCTTCACTTTATTTACCTCCCACTCCCTCTTCCTCATACAATTGCCTCATCCACTCCCTTTTGCTCGTACTATTGTCTTTTCCCTATATTTTCCCACTTTGATCCTGACATCAGCTGCCAGCAAACGCCATTGCACATAGGATGCTATCTCTTTTGGATCACTGTGCAGATGGCTTAGAGTGAGCTTTCCTGGTCCCTTTAGAACTTTCTCTTGCACTGCTGGTAAGGAAGAAGGTTCTTTGAGGCTCAACGGAGCACTCAGTGTTTCCTCAGCTGCATAGTTGTTGTTTTGCACTGTCGAGTAGGGTATGACTCATAGTGACCCTCCCAACAAAAGATCTGTATCCTGTCCTATCCTGTGCCAAACTTATCATCTCTGACACACCTAAACCCATTACTGCAATGACTATGTCATTCTAGCTGGTTGAGAGTCTTCTTCTTTCTCTGATCCTCCACCAGTGCAAATCATTCAGGGCTCAAGATTCCAGTCAGACTGGAAATTGGTTTTTTGCTATGGGTGATGCTGATGGAAACTGTTCCCTCTTGTGTAGTGGAGGTGAGACACAGCTGCCCCCACTCATTGCCATCATTTTGCAAGCAAACTTAGTATCTGTTGCTAAGGGAAGCATCCTTCTGTTGGTAAGCCAAGTGTCAAAAGTGACGGAAGATAATGTAGTGGGAGTCAAAAAGAGGATCTGGGGATTTCATTAGGTGAGTGAGGACTGGCATCGGGGACTGTAAGGTAAATGATGATTAGGAATCCTGGATGATTGTTTAATAGTTTTGGAATCAAAGTGAAATTTAGATTCTATTATGATGTTCCTAGTAGGCAAAGATGATGAAGCTTCATCTCATATACTTTGGGCATGTTGCTAGGAAAGATTATTCCTTGCAGAGGAACATGATGCTTGAGAAGGTAGAGGGATGGTGAAAGAGAGGAAGAACCATGTGGGTTGACACAGTGACTGTGGCAAAGGCTTGAGTGTGTATCAGAGATTGTGAGGATGGCACAGCATAAGACAGTGTTCAGATAGGTTGTTCATAGAGTCCCTCTGAGTTGTTCTTGACTCCACAAACCTGACAACAACATGGTGATAATATGACCAGAGACAGAGGAATGACTGGGATCTGATCCTGCTTCTCACCAGATTAGACGAAGGAGGTATTAAAAGGGAACACTTGGCCAAAAGGAATTAAGTGGTCAAATGGGGGACAAAATTACCAGTCTCAAAAGCTAGACAAGCCCCTGAAATGCCAACTATATAAGGGGTCTTCTTATTCCCTCTATCCTGAATCTAAGATAGTTGGGTTGGCTCTAAAGATAAGTATTTCCACTACTTGTAAGCATAAAACAAATTAAAAACCCCACTGCTGTTGAGTTGATTATGGCTCATAACGATCCTATAGCACAGAACTGAACTATTTCATAGGATTTTCAAGGGTCTAAATCTTTACAAAGCTGTCTGATACATCTTTCTTCCATAGAGCAGCTGGTGAATTTGAACTTCTGAGCTTCTGTTGTTTTTCTTTTTTTCAGTGTTACTAATTAATCAGTTAGTTCTACTTTCTCTTCTTTCATAAGGTGAATTATTTAATAAATAATAAATATAATACTAAATATTTAAGGAAGGAATGGGAATGTAACTTCATAATAAGTTACTCAATACTTTGGTGGTGGTTGTTTCATGCATAATTTTTACTGGAGGGAGAAACTGGAGTGGAAGGTTAAAGGGGAAGTCTAGTGGATAGGAATGAGCCACAGAGTGCTCGCTGAGAAAGGGGGAAATGCTGGTGGTGGTGTCTATAGGGAGTTACTCTAGTGACCCGGAAATGATGAGTTTCCAGTGGTTTGAATACACCAGTGGCTCCTTGGGAGAAAGATGAGCTCTTTCCTGCAATTTTGATTTATAGTCTGAGAAACCTGAAGAAGGGTCACTACAAGTTGTTACTGACTTTATGACTGTGAGCAATGAGTTTTTGTTGGTTTTCTGTTTTGATGGTGTTGGTCTTTTAATTGAGATTTTATGAAAATTTATAGAGAACTTCAATTTCCATTCATTCATTGTTGCACATTTTCCTCCCTGCCCCCACCCCGGTTCTCTTTTCTCCTTCAAAAAAACCCCCACTATTTAATTGTTGTACAACCCCCATCCCTTATACCTCCCCCCCATACACTTTCCTATAGAGCTCTTATTCTGGACCGTTGTCATGAAAATACCGAATCATGTATTCCTTTTAAGCAGTTCTTTCCCTTTTCTGTTTCAATGCAGTGTACATTTTTTATTCCTTCTTATCTTAGTTTCTCCCCAACCCCCATGTCAGTCCTGTTTTACAACAGTGGCATCATGCAGGATTTGTCCTATTGTGACTGAGATATTTCACTCAGCATAATGTCCTCCGAGGTCACCCATTTTGTACAATATTTCGTGAGCTCCTTGTTTTTCAGTGCTTTGCAGTATTCCGTTGTGTGAATATACCATAGCTTTTCTATCTATTCATTTGTTGATGGGCACTTTGGTTGTTTCCATCTCTTCGCTATTGTGAACAAAGCAGCAACAAGTATGGGTGTGCATATTTCTGTTTGGGTGACAGTTCTGATTTCTTTAGGGTGTATTCCCAGTAGTGGAATTGTTGGGTCAAATAGTATTTCTATTTCCAACTTTTTGAGAAGGCACCATACTGCCTTCAATAGTGGTGGCACCATTTTACACCTCCACCAATAGTGAATAAGGGTTCCCAGTTTCTCCACAACATCGCCAGCATTATTGTTTGCTGCTCTGTTGAATTTTGCTATTGTTACTGGGGTGAGATGATATCTCATAGTTGTTTTGACTTGCATCTCTCTTAGAGCTAGGGATTTTGAACATTTCTTCATGTGTTTATTTGCCATCTGAATGTCTTCTTTGGTGAAGTGTCTGTTCATATACTGTGCCCATTTTGTGATTGAGTTGTTTACCTTTATCTTGTTGTGGTGACTTGTGAGCTTTTGGTTGACAGCCAAGTGTTTTAACCACTGAGCTACTAGTACTCAAGATTTGTAGACTGTTGTTGTTGAGTACTGTCAAGTTGAACATGACTAATAGCGACTCTATGAACAAAAGACCTAAAGCCTTTCAATAACTATCATCATTTCTCAAGATTCACAGAGTTTCCAGAGGCATATTGTTTAGGAAGAGGATGACACTCCTGCTTCCATACAGAGCTTGTTGTTTTTAAGTGCCATTGTCGAGTCATAGACAACTCATAGTTACCTAGTGAAGAGTAAAGAGTAAAAAAAAAAAAAAAAAAAACCACAATCGTAATAAGTATATCCTGTTTTAATCTGCTTATGCTCAGAATTAAGAAGTGCAAGTGGAAACACATGTCTCATTAGTTAAATAGAACCCATTGATGTTCTAGCTTCTGATTAATCACATTTTAATATCTTCTCCCTTAAAGAAAGCTGGTAATGTAAGAAGCGGAGACAGGCCTATGGCAGGAAAGTTGATAGGAGACTGTTGGAGGCAAGTAGGCAGTAAGACCCACAGTCAGAAGGTCTCCTTTTATTAGAACATGGATCTTGGGAAGGATTTCTGAGAAACAGTCCTTTTGTAATCTACGGCATTAAATATGGATTTAATTTGGCATAGTGAAGTTCAAAGGTGTTCAATACATGTGTGCCAACTCTGAGCCTGGGATTCAGGTGAGACAAAAGGCTGAGACCAGGCTACTTTCTTTCATCTAGTCTCAAATCAGAATTGAGAGACAAATAAATTGATCCAAAGGCAGTTTGTAATGGTTATGGGGAGAAGATAAGGAAGGGGAAGTCTGAGACAGAAAATTGAGATAGAATCTGACTTTTCTCTGTATGTCCCTTTGGTTGAACATTTATTATGTTGTTCCATGCTTCTGACTGACAGAGATGCTATGTACAACAAAACACTACCTGTTCCTGTACCAACCTCAAACTTAGTTATATAGTTGAGCCAAATGTAACCACTGAACCAATTAACCTCAAAGGTATTCCCTTCTCCCCTACCCCCTTGCTAATATTTTACTTCATGAAGAAATATATCCTTCTCTAGAAATTGGCCACTTTTAAGAACATATTCAAAATACACAAGATGAAGTATCACCATTATTGCTTCTAAGGAGCATTCTGGATGTATTTGTCCTTTTAAGACATATTTATACCATCTCTGGCCCTGCACGGTGTATTCTTCCCCAGTACCTTAGTTCAAAGGCATTAATTCTTTGGTTTTCCTTACTCACTGTCCAGCTTTCATGTGAATATGAAGAGACTGAAAATAGTATTGCTTAGGTTAGATACACCTTAGTCTTCAAAGTGACATCTTTAGTTTTTGTTTTAACATTTTAAAGAATTCTTTTGTGAATGACTTTCCCTATGCAGTACATCATTTAAGTTCTTGACTGTAGATTCAAGTAAAATATAATCTTTGACATAGTCAATATTTTCTCTATCTAATATGGTGCTTCTTATTGGTCCACTGAGGATTTTGGGGTTTTTTTATGTTGAGATGTAACCCTTTAATAGGTTGTAGTCTTTGATCTTCTGCAGCAAGTGCTTCAAGTTGTCTTCATTTTCTGCAAGCAAGGTTGTGCCATCTGCCTAATGCAGGCTGTTGATGAGTCTTCCTCCAATCCTGATGCCATACTCTTCTTTTTAGAGTTGAGCTTCTGGAATTATTTACTCAGTATACAGTCTTTGACCTTCCGCAGCAAGAGCTTCAGGTCTGACTCAGTTTCAGCAAGCAAGATTGTGTCATCTGCAAAATGTAGGTTGTTGATGAGTTTTCTTCCAGTCCTGATGCCACGTTCCTCCTCATAAAGCCCAACTTCCCGAATGATCTGTTCTGATACAGATTGAAAAGATATGGAGACAGGACACATCTCTGATGCTCTCCTTTCCTGATTTTGAACTATGCAGTGTTTCCTTACTGTGTTCTGAAGACTCTTCCGAGAATAAGCTTAATCAAGTGTTCTGGCATCCCATTCTCCTCAAGGTTATATTTTTTCTTTCTCTCTAATCTTTTAATGGTTTTCTGCTTTTTTAATGTGCTTGCTATCATCCCACATATCACCTGGTCTTTGGTTGTTACTGTTTAGTACATCAAATCAGGGGATGGTTTAAAACTCAAGGACATATTTTGCCTCTCATTAATTTATTTTCACTTTCTTCAGTTTCAAGGCGAACTTGCATAAGAGCAATTGCTAGTCTGTTGCTGAATCAGTTCCTGGTCTTATCCTAACTGGTAATTGAGTTTCTTCATGACCTCCTTCCATAAATGTAGTTGATTTGATTCCTGTATATCTATCCCATCCCATGTACAGTTGCCACTAAACATTGTTGAAAAGAGGTATTTGTAATGAATAGGCCATTGGTCTTCCAAAATTTGATCATGTAATCTTTTGTGTCATTTCTATCACCAACATCATGTCTGTAGTAACTGATAAACCTTTGTTACCAACTTTCACATTCCAATTACCAATGGCTACCAATATGGTTTGATTGCAGGATTGATCAATTTCAGATTGAAGAAGTTGGTGAAAATGTTTCATTTCTTCATCTTTGGCTTTAGTAGTTGGTGTATACATTTGAATGATACTTGCATTAATTAACCACTCTTCCTTCTAAGTGTATGAGTATTATCCTATCACTGCCTTGTACTTCAACATAGATCTTGGAATGTTCTTTTTTGATTATGAATGTGATGCCATTATAGGGTCTATAATTTTCATCTTTCATTCAGTCCTTCTGTATCTCGGTATCACTGTTAAAAATCAATTGACAAAGCTTCAAGTCTGGGTAAACTTAGCTCTTTCACTTGCATGAATTTGAGTAATTGAATATTGCTAGAGGAAAGTCACTGTCACACTGCAACATTTTTCTTTAAAGTTACAATCCTTGGATGATAGGCAACCATCGCTGGCATTCCATATCTAATAAAATTGCTTTCCTACCCTCTTAGATGAGGTACTCCGGTAACATTGTGAGTATGGTACTTGACGGCTAACTGAAAAGCAGTGATTCAAGGCCACCCGCCTCTCTGTGGAAGAGAGATGAAGCAGTTTGCCCCCATAATGACGTGTAACCTTGCTGACCCATGAGACAGTTCTACTATATCTGACAGGGTCCCCGCTAGTAAAAATTTACCTGATGGTGGTTGGTAAAAATCTAAATGGATATTTTATACATTTTCTTCTCAAATCTCCTATCTCATACTTGCACCCCTCATTCTGATTTAATGATATTGTGTCAACTGTATCTTATTGAAAAAAAAACTTAGGGCCATCAGGCAAGAATGTGCCTATTAATATTTGCATATGTTTGCATTTTCCCCTTCTGCTCTCCTGAAACAAAGGGGACGTGTGCTCTATCACAGGCTCTATATCTCATCCTATCTCGCCTCCTCAAGATTTTATTCTAGTTATCTCCTACCCAGCCTTAATGTTCAGTCATTCCTTTCTCTATAGAACCATTCTCTTTAGCTTGCAAACACAACTTTCTTAAATCCTTTGTTTCCCTCATTTCTTGCTAACTGCTGCCCATTTCTCTGTATACCTTCCTAGATTGTTGTTGTTGTTATGTGCCGTCGAGTCGCTTGCGACTCAGTGACCCTATGTACAAGAGCCCTAAATCCTGCTCTATGCCATGCCAACCTCACTGTCTCTGACACACCTACTCCCGCCACCCCAATCACGGAATCGATCCATCTCATTGAGGGTCTTCCTCTCCTATGCTGTCCCTC
>NW_006399794.1:2481155-2487461 GCF_000299155.1 Elephantulus edwardii
GCAGGTTGTTGATGACTCTTCCACCAATCCTGATGCCACATTCCTCCTTGTACAGCCCAGCATCTTGGATGATGTGTTCTGCCGACAGATTGAAAGGTATGGAGAAAGAATACATCCCTGGCAGAACCCCTTCTGAATTTTGAACCATGCATTGTCTCCTTGCTTTGTACTGACGACTGCCTCTTGGTCCAAGTATAGGTTTCTCATAAACACAATGAAGTGTTCTGGATTCCCATTCTTCTTAGAGTCAACCACAGCTTGTTGTGATCCATACAGTCAAAAGCACTTGCATAGTCAATGAAACACAGATAGACATTCCTCTGGTACTCTCTGCTTTCTAACAAGATCTATCTAACATTAGCTATAATATCACAAGTACCATGACCTCTTCTAAATCCAGCCTGCACATCTGGCATTTCTCTCCAGTTGTTTTTGGATAATTTTCAGCAGAATCTTGCTTGCATGTGATACTAATGATATTATTTTTTAGTTTCCACACTGTAATTATTTGCACATTTGTATTCACTACTTTAACTTTTGGCTACTCTTCAAAGTCTTTCTAATTGGGTCTCTTCCCTTCTTTCTTCATCGAAATGGCTTATATTAAGATCACTAATAATCTTCACATTGTCAAGTCCAAATGGTCAATGTATATCATCTTACTAAATCTCTCAGCTGCATTTGATTTAGATGCTACTTTCTTATCTGGCATTACACCTTCAACTTTCTTCCTACCTTTGATATTTCTGGCAATGCTTTCCTTCCTCTCTTTTACAAGACTTCTTTCTCTAACAGAGAGCCATGGGTGATAGTAAGTTGTACTTCTAACTCTGGATTTTTGCAGCAACTAGAAGCTCCTCCAGAGAAAGATGAGTAGTCACCTCTTTTTGCAATTTAAAACCTCATAAACCTGATGGAAGGTCACTATGATTCAGGAGCGACTCAATGGCATGAGTGTTTATCTAACAATGTCTACATTATTTCTGAGGGTTGGTTCTCACTCTGTACTCTTTTCCCAAATGATATATCTCTCTCTTAATTTATACTGGTTTAATTACAAAATGCATATACATTGTTTTTCAGACTAGATCTTTCCCTCTCCTTTTACGTATCCCTCCCTCCACCCATCAAATTGTGTGACCCTATGATTATGGTCTAAGCTATCATCCACATACTGATGATGTCTAAATTTATATTTCCATCTCAATTTCCCATTGGAACTCCAGACATGTATATTCCACTGCCTTGCTAGGGTTTTCTACTTGAATATGTCTTAGACGTCTCATCCTAATTATGCTCCAAACAGAGTTCTTGATCTTTCTCCCCTATACCTTCAATCAAACTTGCTTTTCTCAGAGTCTATGCATCTATTTCAGTAAATGGCTTCAATCAAGTCTGCCTTTCCCAGAGTCTACAGATTCGTTTCAGTAAATAGCAAGACTAAGCATGCATTTGTTTGAGAAAAAATAAAAAAGGAATATGTGTGTTGCTCTTTATTTCTTCATCCTTTTTATTACCCAACCTGCCATTTCTACTTCTTAAGGGCAATTAGTCCTAATTATTTGTAGATTCTGTGTTTATGAATGAAACTTCTCACAATCCTTGCAGTGTTTTCACTGGCATTTACAGACACACCTAAAGTGACCAAAAAAAATGGAGTTACCCAGTGTGCATGCTCCCAGATGGAGTTGACACTGAATTCATGTTTTAGTCCTTTTATAAGTAAATGCCCTATTGTGACCTATTTAGTGTCACATATTTTTTCTTTGCACCTTTGACTCCTTATTGGTTATTTCTTTGCTTAAAATGTCCCTTGAGCATAGCTCTGAAAAGTTGTTTAGTGTTTTTTTAAGGAAGAAAGTTGTGAGATACCTAATGGAGAAAATATATATATGTTAGATAAGCTTCATTCAGGGATGAATTAAAGTGCTACTGGCTATGAGTTCAATGTTAGTGACTCAAAAGTATGTATCAAATACAGTGTCTTTAAACAAAAATATACATAAAACAAATCTGTTTATTGCTCAGTTGATGAAAAAGCCATGACCAAAGGATTTCAGGAGGTTAAACCTGTGCTATCTTTAGTAAAAACGGTTCAAGAATCACTAATTCTGTTTATGTCAACTTTATAGAACAAAACTATCATAAATAACAAGAATTTTTTTTTTCTATATTTTATTAATTTTCATAAACATTTACAGAGATTTTGGGTTTCCATTCATTCATTGTTGCACTATTCTCTCTACCCTCCTCCCAGTTTGTTCTTGTCCAAATGCCACAGTGCTTGTCAAAGCCAGTTCTGATTAATCTTCTTTGTCAGTGTGTCCTTTGCCATTCCCTATCACTCCTCCCTGAGAGAGACTTCACCCTGAGTCATAAGGAAAAGGGGATGGCGTATTCTCTTAGCTACTTCCTGCTGAAAAGGGACGCTGTGGGTTTCAGGATGAAGATCTTCTCTCACTACTCTAAAGGGCCCCTTTGGCAGTAGGAAACACATAGACTATTATGGAGATTGATTTTGGAATTTAGATGCACTCTTATTGATTGTGCTTGGCCGTACATGTTCATATCCTTGAAGATGTATCATGGGGCTGTTGCAACCTAGAAGGCTCAAATTTGACTAATAAGTTATAAGTACTTGAGTCCAAAAATTATGGAAAAGCAAAAGAAAAGATTCTTTCATTGTTTTACAAACCCTCCCCCCAGGTCCCCTCCACCATGTAGCCCTCGATCTAGTCTCCTGTGATGACAGAAATACCTAGTTATATATCTCTTTTAAACAGTTTTCTCCCTCCTCTGTTTCAGTGCAGTATACATTATTGAACCCATCTTACTCAGTCTCTCCCCAACCCCAAGGACAGTCCCATTCTACAACAGTGGCATCATGTAATATTTGTCCTTTTGTGACTGGGATATTTCACTCAGCATGATGTTCTCCAGAGTCAACCATTTTGAATAATATTGCATGAGTTCCTTGTTTTTAATGCAGCATAGTATTCCATTGTGCGAATATACCACAGCTTCTCTAGCCATTCGTTTGTTGATGGGCACTTAGGTTGTTTCCAACTCCTTGCTATTGTGAACAAAGCTGCAATAAACATGGGTGTGCATATATCTGCTTGGATGTCAGCTATGGTCTCTTCAGGGTATATTCCCAGTAGTGGAATTGCTGGGTCAAATGGTATCTCTATTTGCAACTTTTTGAGAAAGCGCCATACTGCTTTCCACAGGGGTTGCACCATTTTACACTCCCACCAACAGTGAATCAGGGTTCCAGTTTCTCCACAACCTCGCCAGCATTTGTTGCTTGCTGTTCTGTTAAATTTTGCTATTTTGACTGGGGTGAAATGATATCTCATAGTTGTTTTAATTTGCATCTCTCTTAGGGCTAGGGATTTTGAGCATTTCTTCATGTGTTTGTTAGCCATCTGAATGTCTTCTTCGGTGAAATGCCTGTTCATATCCTGTGCCCATTTTTCTATTGGATTATTTACCTTTATCTTGTTGTGGTGCTCAAGTATTTAATAAATTCTGGATATAAGTCCCTTATCTGATATGTTATTACCGAATACTTTTTCCCAGTCAGTGGCTTCCCTTTTTACCCTACTGGAGAAGTTTTTGGATGTGCATAGGGATTTGAGTCTTAGAAGGTCCCATTCATCTATGTTATCTTCTCCTGGTTGTAGCTTTTCCAGGATACTGGGAAGACTGTTTATGTTGTGGATTAGGACTTCTAGTGTTGTTCCTAGCTTTTCTGTAATGAATTTTATAGTCCTTGGTTTTAGTCCTAGGTCCATGATCCACCTTGAGTTGGTTTTTGTGTATGGAGTGAGGTGTGGGTCTTGCATAAATAACAAGAATCAACTGTGTATCTTAAGTGTTTCGGCTTCCTTTACATCTAAAAAAATCAGGCATTCAGTAGCTCCAGCAATAATCTCTTTTCTGGTCTCTCTACATATTCTTTAGCTTTTTCCAAAATATTTTCTACGTAGTTATGAGAGGAACCTTGAAAACAAATCAAAAGTTATTTTATTCTCCTACTTTAAAATCCTTTAACGTATTTCCATAGCATTTTTTTAAATGAAGCATAATTTATATACGACAAAATGTGGAAGTCTTGTGTTCCGTTTAATGAACTCTCATAATTATGTTATAATTACTCAGGTAGCCACCAATCCAGACAAGTTTACTCTTTTATCATTAGTTTATTCCTTTTTAATTATTTTTTTTTGCATCTTGAGAAAGTTTATTGATAACATCAGCAGAATTACTTCCCAAAATATCGACTAGTTGAGGGATCCTTTTTAATTATTGATAGTATTTTACTGTATGGGTATACCACAGTTGACTTTTCCATGTTCTTACTGGTAGACAACTGAGCTGTTTTCAGCTTTCAGTTACTATGAATAATGTTACAATGAACATTCATACACAATTCTTTGTATGAACATATGCTTTAATTTCTGTTGGGTGAATACTTAGGAATGTGATTGCTGAACTAGGATGTACATTTATGGTTAGCTTTTAAAAAAACTATCATTTTCAAAAGTGGCTATATTTTCATGATCTTAAAAAGAAAATTTTTTAAAAGATAGAATACAAAGTATTTACATGGCCCAAAATATCTTTCTTTTCTGTCTTCTAATTCCACACTTTTTATCTGCTTTACTTAGTTTTGTTAACATATTAAAGTTCCCTTGTGCCTCCAATACTCACATATGTGGTTCTGTCACCTTTATTCTTATACCACTCACTTTGTCTTTTATTCTCAGAAAGCCTCTTTTTCTCTTTGTTATCAAAGAAATTTTGTCTATTGCTATTTCCAGTTCATTATACTTATGGTACTAAAATCAGGTCTTTATTCTTTCTTCACACCTATTCAATCTCTAAGTTGAGCAAATCATTCAAGAAGCTGGACTTTAGGGAGAAGAATGTGGCATCGGAATTGGAGGAAGATTCCACAACCTGCTTTATGCAGACGACAAAACTTTGCTTGCTGAAAGTGAGGAGGATTTGAGATACTTGCTGCAGAATATCAAGGACTATAGCTTTTAATATATATTACATTTTAACAGCAAGAAAACCGAAATTATTACCACTGGGTCAATAAACAACATCACAATGGATGGAGAAAAGATTGGAATTGTAAACGGTTTCATTTTATTTGACTCCAACATCAACACCTGTGGTGCCCGCAGTCAGGGGATATGGAGATGTATAGCCCAAGGAGAAAGATCTGCTGTCTGTCCTCTCCAAATTCCTAAAAAGCGGTGATGTGTATTTAAAGACCAAGGGTTCCTGATTCAAACTATGATCTTTCCAATCACCTAGTATACTTCTGAGAGCTGGAAAATTAATCAAGGTGATAAAAGAATTTATGTCTTTGGGTTATGGTGTTGGCATAGAATGCCAAAAGAATGAACTGGTACATCTTGGAAAATGTGTAACCAGAGTGTTCCTTACAGGCCAAGATGATAAAGCTTTGTCTCACACATTTTGAACATGTTTTTGGAAGAGGCTATTCTTTAGAAAAGGACAGCATGCTTGGAAAGGTGGACAGTCAGAGAAAGAGAAGAATGTCCTGCATGAGATGGATTGACACAGTGACTTTAGCAGTGGGCTCCAGTGTGTCAGGGATGATGAGGATGGCAGGGTTAGGACAAGGTCCCAGATCAGTTGTTCACAGTGTTGCTATGAGTTATACTCGACAGCACCTAATAGCAACAACTAATCATTTCTTTATGATTACTTATGCACTTATTTAGGGAACTCCTGTGGCATAATCTTTAGTGAGTGACACTGCCCAAAAGCTGCTTTTCTCTGATGTCTTGGATTCATCAGTAGCACTGAGAGAGAAAGATGGGGTTTATTCTCTTACTACGATTTCAAAGCTTTGGGAGCACAAAGGAGGGTTGCTACAAGTTGGAACCAGCCTAGTGGTGGTGAGTAGGTATGAGGTTGCTTGATTTCCACCTTCACGTAGCTTCACCACTAGATTGTATCCTCCTTGAAGGCCAGGGTAGTCTGTTTTTGTCTTCACTATATCTGTTGCCATGGACCTCTCCATAGTGCTAAGAAGTAATGATGTCAGACTAGAGACAAAGGTGTGCCTAATCCAGGCCATGGTCTTCTCAATTACTTGTTATGCTTCAGAGAGCTGGACAATGACTAAGGATGACAGAAGAAGAATAGATGCCATCGAGTTGTGGTGCTGGAGAAGAGTCTTAAACATACCATGAACTGCCAAGAAAACAAATTGTCTGGCTTGGAGAGGTGAAACCAAGTCTCTCCTTGGAGGATTTTGAA
>NW_006399794.1:2488294-2493871 GCF_000299155.1 Elephantulus edwardii
TTTTCCTGGTAAGTTGAGATTCACAAGTTGGGCAAACATATTTCCCAGGACTGTTACTCATTTAAGAAATTAGTGCCAGAGGAAAGAGATAAGACTTAATTCTAGAAAACCTGATAACATTTCCAATACATGTGCTTATTTTATAGAATTGTATATTTACTGAAACTCTCCTTCTAAATACTTTAATAAAATAAAAATAGTTACTTCAATTGTTGAGAAGGAATAAACTGACATGGAACTCAAGGTCGTGGGAGAACCAGAATCAACACCTTAAGCATGATTCTTTCTGAAGATGAATGCCAGATTAAAAGGGCAGGATAAAATGAGATACCAGGACCAAGAATGGCAGATACTTTTTTTAGATTAGTATAGGTATTTCTTACCTTAGGAATAAAGACTGTTTTGAATGGTTGCAGAAAACATGTCCAGTTGACTAAGTGAAGTTAATTCCTGTTACTTGAATTCCGAAGCACATATGACCCCTTTAAAGATTCAGTTTGAAGCCTCTTGCACTCAGAGGCAGACTAAAAAGGTAAGGATAAGATGGAATTGTCGAAGAATCAATTGTACTTCTTGCTTAAAAGATAGCACAGAAGATTGTATCAGGAGAGCAAAGCAAAGAAAAAAGTGGAACAGCTAGTCAGTAAAGGAACATTTTGTTTGTGTCAAAGATGGTATACACCTACTCTTCCTGTAAAGGATTTCTTTCTTCCAGTTATTTCAATGAACCAGGGGAGAAATTGTCTTCCCTAGGAATCCAGCTTTATCAGAGGGTATTCTTAGGCTAAAAGTCATAGAAACTGACTTTCATGTCATAAACAACAACAAAAAGATTTATTGGAAGAATAATAATCAACAGCCTTAACTTTGAAGAAAGACATCCCAGTAACCAGTATAGTTCCAGGAATTTCAACTTTAAAATGCACCAACCTTTCTTTAGGGAATTAACATCCACAATTAGATTCATAGTCTTGCATGAGAGGAAGTGATTGACTATATGAGTGTTCAGGTCTTTCGTTCATAAGGTCGCTATGAGTCATCTATGACTCAACTGCACTTAACAACAAAGTTATGCTTCCAAGCCAAAGGTGGGAGATTTTAATCTGCGGCCCTCAGGCCTGGTTTTAATGGTTTTGGGTCAAACATTCTTCTAGGTGGTATAGCACCGGTCTGTCCATTTGCTGCATAGAGGTAACTCATGGTTGCTGTGATGCTAAACACTGTAACAGTGATGTGTCAAATGTGATAATGGTTAACCATGGTGGACAGTGTGTGGTGGAGCTCCCCAATTAAAACAGACTTGGAAGCAGGAGTAGCATCCACTTCCAAAATAGCTTGCCTCTGGATACTATGAACTTGGAGAGAGGATGAACGTAATACAAGTATTCAGGTCTTTTGTTCACAGGGTTGCTATGAGTTGCCTGTGACTCAATGGCACTTAACAACAATAACAAACCTACTCTTGTGGGTGGGGAGGAGGTACTTCAGATTCTTAGTCTCACTAGTGTCTCAGGAAGCAGAGGGAAAAAAAACCCCATCATTTCACAAAGAAATTGATATAAGATAGATAAAATTGGCTATTTACTCTTGTAATAGGTATCAAATGATTAATGCCTTAATTAATTATTAACTGTACCAAAATTTACATCATTCAGTCACTATGACCTGGATTATACAGATGAAGTAAAACACATCACTTGCCCTTAACCAAATTATTATACAGTGCTAACAGACTTGAAAAAAATGCATGGAATTGTTTTCCTTTGGTTGCAAGAAACAAAGCTCATTCAGAGTTACTCAGGTAAGGAAGAGCATTTATTGCAAGGGTACAGAGGTCTCTTAGAATTAAAGGACATGAAATAAAGTGCAACTAAGGATCAGGGGAAATGGAAAGGAACAGAGGCAGATGGCTACAAGCTCCATTTCTTGTCTCTTGCGCCACCAGCCCTTCTCTCCTTATACTTCCTGTGTCTTGTCAGTCCCATTTTCCTTTCTTTGCAAAACAGCTTCCTCCTTTTGCCCATCAACTTGTGAATGGTCACCATTACTCTCAAGTTGTGACACTTTAACTCCAGACTATTCCTACAGTCAGTAATTTCAAGAAAGAGTCTGTTAGACTTGTCAATGCTTAGTTCAGGGTCATACTAAGCTGCATTTCTAACCAGCTTACACACTGGTATGTAGTCAAGAGGTATCAGTCCTTCATGTCATAAGACATCACAGTGGGAAAACCAGACAGTCAATGAAAAACAGGAAAACCCTCAGTGAGATTAACTGACACAGTGACTGCAGCAATGATCTTGAGCGTTGCAGAGATCACGAAGATGGCACAGAACAGGGCAAGGGTTCAATTTACTGTTCATAGTTGACTTGATGGCACCCAACAACAGCAACAGACTGGCTACCTTTGCATCAGGTGGTTATCACTAGTCAACTCAGCTTTGGCAGTGTGTGCGCATGCACATTTTTCAGGCAGTGGTGATGGACAGAAGGAGAGATGTATGTGTACATAACCAGAAGCTGTAAGAATATTTCTCTAATGGCAGCATAGTTAAGTTGAAGAGGTGGCCTGACTGGTATTGAAGTAGAGACAGCTCTATGATCTCCATATTTGGAAGACATAGGCCAGGAAGAAAATGTGATAGATAGAAGGAAAGCTTGAGATTGTAACACAGAGAAAAGATACAGTGAGCATCTGTTGTTTTTGCCATTCTAGTGTCCCTTCAGCTTTTGATTTACAATCACATCTCACTTTGTCCTGGTGCTCGACAGGCCTGCTGGTGAGAATGCTCATCTTGGTGTCCTGTTTCCATGAACACAGCCTAGCTACCTTATTCCACCTACCAAGACTACAATTGTATTATTGTTGTTGTTGCCTTTGAGTCAAGCAAGACTCATACCCTATGAACAAAAGGCCTAAAGTCCCTCTACAACTGTCGGCATTTATCAAAGTTCATATAGTTTCCAGAGGCATGTTGTTTAGGAAGTGGATGCCACTCCTGCTTCCAAACCTGTCCTACAATATTATTGGTTGAATCAGCTGTGATGCATAGCAACCCTATCTATGTACAGCAGCTCTGAATCCTTCCCTGTCCTAAGCCAGTCTCATTAATTCTGACACACCAGATCCCATAGTCCCAGTTACTGTATCAATTCATCTCATCTGGGTTCTCCCTCTCCTGCGCTGTCCATCAACCCTTCCGAGCATGATGTCCTTCTCCAAGGACTGATATCTCCTGGCCATGTGCCCAAAGTAAGTGAGGCAGAGCTTCAAAATCCCAGCCTCCAAGGAGAGGCTTGGTTATACCCTCTCCAAGACAGACCTATTGTATTAGAGATTGTAAATTGGGCCAGATTCTCCTATATTCTTCTTCCCCTTCTTTTGATAGATGTTCCTTGAAAGACTCTTTTTTCTTTTTTAGAACTGTAAGAACAATCTGAAATGTATTCATTTGAAGTCATCATCTCCAAGGACTGAATGAAAGACTATTCTGGGAAAATGACATCAACAAGTCAATAAATAGAGACTGAGAACTATAGAGAAGATGCAACTATGTTGTTTGAACACTTGCATTTACCTGGACCTGGGCTTCTTGATTGTGTGAATCAGTACAGGTTTGGTGTTTTGTTTTGTTTTTAAATAAATGAAGCCTATTTTATTACTTCAAGAGTTAAAGATAAAAAAAACCTCAGCAGAGCTGTTGTATTTTAAAAAGTTAAAGTATGTACTATGTTTTTAGCTCAGTAAACCAATGAACCTGATGTCTTTTAATGACATAACAGTTGAGCATTGTACAGTACATCTTATGAAGACCTGCACATGAAAGTACTGTTTTAAATTTAGTGATTATGAAACAAAAATATATTCATCGTTTCAGCTTCTTTTTTCTTCCATGGCCATTAGGGGCCCTATGCATTTTATATTTCTGTGTTGAAGGCTTTGGTCCACGTTTCTTTTTCTCTGCCTTCTCTTTTTCTTCTAGTTCCATGTTTTCTCTTTCAGTTGAGGTAATTATGGTGTTACACCTCTTCTGGAGCTCCTTTGCCATTCTAGATTGAAGAAACCAGCCATATCTGAGCTGAGGAGAGTTGTGAATACATTGGTGCAACTCATCAACATTTTCCTTGTCAAATCCAAGCTTGTGAAGCATACAGATCAGTAAATTATCCTCTTTTTCAGTATAGTTTTTTTCCTTTGCTTGTACCATATGATATTCTCAGTTGATGAAAAGATGTCAAGTGCTTTTTTGATGCTAATTCTCCTCTGAATTCTTGTGTCTCCTCTTTCAATCTAAGCCACAATTTCCTCTGTATCTTGGAGTTCATTTTATCTTTCCCCAAACACAGCTGATATTCAATGTCCTTCTCTGGAGTTTTTCCTTCTTCTTCTCTTGGTTTATTTTCAATATTGCCACGGCCCCACTTCTCATTAGCTTTGATAAACTGGTTAAAATTTCTCTTATTCCAATTGGTAAATCCCTGCATGAGAAGCTTCTTTTTTCTCGTAACTCTTCATCATTAAGAGGTTCAGCTTCCTTAATTTTAAGTTGTTCTTTTTGTGCCTGTGTTGCACTTGGTAGGTCAGGCTTTCTAGGTACTTTATACCCAGTAGTTTTTCTGTAATATAGAATCTCTTTTTCCACTAATTCAAATAAATGTGGAGGAAAGAACTGGAAATCCTGAACTTTGGGCAGTTTGGAGGTCAAGGTTCACTAATGTGAAGAGCTTCTCTGAAATAGGCATCAACGGCATAGTTGGCTTTTCTTTCTCTTTTGGGTGGTTCAATCCACTCTGAATGCAATCTTTTATTTTTATCTATAGTCTTTTCCTTCAAAGTTATGAACACTTGATTCTGCATCCATTGTAAAGTTTCTGAGAGAGCTTGCCCATTTTGGAGAGCTTTTCATTCATCTCTGCCGTCTTCTTTGCACCTCTTTCCAAAATACCACCAATATCTTTATCAGTAATTTCACTTTCCTTTGAAGCAAATACATGTGTTGCCCCAGGTCAAATCATTTGAAGCATTTCATCTTTCACAATTTTGCTTAGATTCTGATCCACAAGCCTTTCTGCCTGAATAACAATGGGATCCAGCCTACGTGTCATCTCTGCACATTCCACTATTCTTTCTTCTATAGTCTTGTGGCTGATAAAGCAGATCACTCTGTCTTGGTTTGCCCAATTCTATGTGCTCGGTCCACAGCCTGAATATCTACTTGAGGATTCCAGTCTGAATCATATAAACTTACAACATCAGCAGTAGCAAGATTGATACCGAGACCAAGTACAGTTCTTAAATTTGTTTGAGCAAGCTTTCTGTCACTAACAACCAGAGAACCCGGATTATAAAAGTGTTTGCACTTGTGTGTGTAATGATAAAGTAAAAGTAAAATCTGCTGAAACCTACAGAGAGATTTGAAAAGGGGGAACGAATCAGTAGCCTAATACAACTTCATCTTACCTGCTTTGGGCATGTTGTCAGGAGCAGCCAATCCTTATAATCCAACCGTACTGTAAAAGATAAAGGAGAAGACCCTAAACGAGGTGGATTGGCACAGTGACTGCCACCAGGAGTCA
>NW_006399794.1:2494737-2545961 GCF_000299155.1 Elephantulus edwardii
GGGGGATGGTGTAGGATAGGAGGCCGGTTCAGGATAGGGCAAGCTTTCTTGCTTCTGTTTGTACATAAGGTAATTAATTATGAGTTCTTCTAATTTTTCAAAACAACCAGGTAATCTTTGTCCAGAAGGAAAAAGCATTCTCTCTTGGGAAGTGATAATCGGGCAGAAACTGGAGTGAATATTGAGATGGGTAGAGGAAGAGACTTCCTGCACTCTCAGTGGTCTTCGATGGCAGGGTCAAAAGGAACAGCTGACACTGGATCCTATGTTGGCTGGTGCCAGAGTTCCTTTGAAATCTGCTACTCAGGAAGTACGCTAAGGTAATTTTAGCGCTCACCTCATTTGCGCCTTTTGTGTAGAGATTATGTGCTGTCTTTTGTCTGAAAATTATTTCATACGTTTTGTCTGGTTTTCTAGTTGTTTAAAATGAGATGGTAAATCCATCCTGTGGTACTCTGTCATGCCTGGAAGTAAAAGTCCTGTATTTATGCACTTTTTGAATTTTAAAATATCTGACCAGTAAGGAATACATATGCATATTTAAAAATATCATTTCCTAAAATCTTATAACAAAAAAGCAAACCAACATTCTGCCCTGTCCTTCTCATTCCAGCTCCAGTACGTAGGAGTTACTCCTTGATAACCAATTTAGATTTTCTTCTTATAGCTAATGCCATATGTCTGCCTTACTGCTATTTATCATTTCTTGGTTTTTGATATTACTCATTGGCTTCCTGTTTTAGTAGAAATGGATATGTAGCCCTTACACACTACTTCTATATTTCCACTTTCCATCCTCCAAATATAAATAGATAACATTTTTTTACATATTGTGTAACTAGTTTTAGATCATTATAGCTATGCAAATACTGTTGATTTCAAATTCATATTAAGTCTATGACTACACTTAATTTTTAGGTTTTTTTGTTATTCTTAGAATTTATAATTGCTTGATTTAGAAAATGCATATTTTGTATACATATGTTCTTAATAACTTTAAATGTTTCATTGTCTTCATAATTGTACTGAGTCCTCGCCCTCTTTTTATTGGAGGCAACCCTTCTGGCATTCTTAAGTCATGCTTGTCAATTACACATCTTTTCCGTGGGATTCTCCCAGCACCACTTTCCAAGGTTGTTTTCATTCTTTCTGTTTTCTACGTCATCTTCTTTCTTAGTTTATTCCCACTTTTAAACTGGGGTATATCCTCAAATAACTTTGTAATGAATGAAGATAATGTTGGGGTTTTCAGGCTGTTAATCCAAAAGTTGGGAGTTCAAGTTTACTAAGCACTCCATAGGGGAAAGGTCTGCATTCTTTTCTCATAAAGATTTACAGTTTTGGAAACCCAATGGAGGGTGTCATGAGTTGGAGTTATCTTGACAACAATGGGTTTGTGTTTGCTTGAGATCGTTAGAAAGCACTGTGTTAGTGCTATGTTAGTGGCACCATAGGTTAAGCTCTGGGATGCTAACCAAAAAGTCAGTGGTTCGAGCTACCAGCCACTCCAAGGAAAAAAGATGGAGCTGTCTCATCTGTAAACATGCACAGCCTTGGAAACACTTGGGGGCAGTTCTGCTCTGTCCTGTTGGGTCACTATGTGTTGGATTTGGATTGCAGTGAATTGGGGATGTGTGCTGCAATACCGTAGGCATGCAGTTCGAGGCCACCGGCTGTTCCACGGGCGCAGGATGATGGGCAATTTCCTCCCATAAAATTAACTGTCTCTGAAAACCTGCTATAGTGTCAGCTATGTGTGGGTTCTGACTCTACAGTACACAATAAAAACACCAATATACTATACTTAGTGAATAATGTGATTATGTGTAAAATTTTAAGTTAAAAAGAATCCTAATAGAATTTTGAAGGCTGAACTCAGTCTTTCAACCACTTAACCCAACTTAAGGCTGTTGAGTCAGAACTGACCCATAGCTGACCCACGTTCCTGTTTTCCGAGACCGTAGATCTTGGGAGATTGCCGATCTTTTTCCCTAGAAACTGTTGTTGGATTCAAATGGTCAGAGAGGCCTTTTTTGAGTTAGCTGCACACCCCCCTGCCCACCAGGCCATAGAGTTTTCTCAAAGTGTTTGTCGTTGTTGTTGTTTAGCCATCAGAATTGCAACAATAAGGTCTGAGGTAATTCTAATTCTTATTTCTTCTTTGTGACCTTTTGTCTTGTTTTTATTTAAACAAAAATATCTTTATTTTTTTATTCATGGAAATTCTAATTTCATGTAATTTCAATATGACTTTTCCCCCCCATGTCATGTCGTGTGGATAGTTTCAATTTTTTCCTACTCTTTCTTTTTATTATTCCTATAATTTATGTGATAGTTCTTGAGCTTGTGTTTTATGGTTGAATTTTCTCTCCTATTGTTCATCTCCTTGTCTTGTTTTATTATCCTTCAGATTTCCCCAGCTTGGTTTTTTGTTTTAGCAAACAAATATATACTATTTTCAAAGAACTCTCTTAGTTTCTTCTTTAATTACCTCTTCTTTAATCTTGCAATCTTTTTTATTTTGTGTGTGCGTGTGTGTGTGTGTGTGTGTGTGTGTGTGTGTGTGTAAGTGTACCGTCAAATCAGATCTGACTGGTACAGGAGGAGACTGCCCCTCCTTTCCCGGCAGAGCATCTGGTGGATTTGAACCGTGTGCTTCTGGGATTGTAGTTGCAGCTCCTTGCCACTAGGCCACCAGAGCTCCCCTTAATCTTGCAATCTTTTATATCTAACTAAAAAACAATATCAGAAAACTATTTTCTTATGTTATCTCTGTTAAGGAGGATTTCTTTCTTATTTTTTATTATTATTTCTTTCTTCTTCTAAACTTTTATCTTTCCCCACTCCCACTCCCCATCTCCGGTGTTAACATCGATTTCTTCTAGTCCCAGGGCCAGAGAATGTGAGGCTCTTGTGGTCTGTTAGTCCTTTGCTGATTGTTTAGTACATGATTGGTTTTCTTCCCTCTTGTTTTATAGAGGGATAGACTCATAGTCATTCTTTAGATGGCTGCTCACAAGCTTCTGATACCCCAGTCACTACTCAATCCCAGCAGAATGCAAAGGCTGTTCCTGTGGACTATGTTATGCCAAATTGTGTGTCCTTCAACCTATCATCCTGAGGGGAGGTTGTGCTTTTAAGCTTATGAGTTTAATTAACTTCAAGATATTTGTCAAAGTAGGTTGTCATTTTAGGGTTGCCCAAACCCCACTCACCACCAATGAGTACGTTCTGACTCTTTGTAACCCGCCATCACATTTCTGAGGCCGTGTATTTTAATAGGAGGAGATTAGCTGTCATTGACCTTTTGGTTAGTATCTCAAGATGATGTACATGGCACCACTGACACTCAGAGCCCAGACACTAGCCCTCCAATAATCCCCCAGAGATGTGATTGACCATAAGCTTTCTGCCTGCGAAAGACTACAATGTGGGGACAAAGAAGAACGTGATCTCATTAACTTGATTTCGGTTAATATATTTGTTATAATATTTTCCTTCCATCTCTTTTGCTGCTCCTAAACTCTAAGTTTCTCCTATTTTTCTCACTCTCATTGCCTTCCAGTTGGTACCACTCATAGCTGACTCTTATCAGGCTTTTGGAGTCTGTAAGCCACATGGGAGGAGATTACTCATCTTTCTCCTAAAGAGGGTTGCTCTCTTCAAACCACTAGAGGGTTATCAGTGCAGCTTTCTATGGGCTATGACACCAGGGACACCCCTCTTTCTCTAAAGAAGAAAACCCAGATTTTAAAGCTTCCTACCCTAGAAAGTATCGTGCTGTTAAGAGGCCATGGTACTAGAGATAGTATAAATAATGCTAGATGGATCTTGGCTGAAAGCAGAGAGTCCCAGAGGAATGTCTAATCTGTGTTTCATTGACTATGCAAAGGCATTTAACTGTGTGGATAATAACAAACTGTGGTTAACTCTGAGAAGAATGGGAATCCCAGAACACTTGATTGTGTTAATGTGAAACCTATACTTGGACCAGGGGCAGTCATCAGAACAGAACAAGGAAACACTGCAGTATTCAAAATTAGGAAGGGTGTATTCCAGGGGTGTGTCCTATCTCCATACCTTTTCAAGCTATATGCAGAACAGATCACCCAAGAGGTTGGGCTCTATGAGGAGGTGGAGCCACAATTGGAGGAAAACTCATCAACAATTATATTATACAGATGACACAACCTCGCTTGCTGAAATTGAGGAGGACCTAAAGCACTTGCTGCAGAAGGTCAAGGAACACAGCCTTCAATATAGATTGAAACTGAACATCAAGAAAATAAAGATTCTCACCACTGAGCCGATTGGCAGCATTATAATAGATTGTGAAGAGATTGAGATTGTTAACAGATTTAGTTTGATTGGATCCACAATCAACATTCTTGGTACCAGCAGCCAGGAAATAAAAAAAATTTAAAAAAAAGAATTTTGTTGGGAAAAGCTGTCAGGGACCTTTCCAAGAGTACTGAAGGGGGATGATGTCAGTCTGGAGACTAAGCTGGTCCTGATCCAGGCCATCATCTTCACAATTACTAGCTATGCATCAGAAAGTTGGACAATGACTAGGGATGACAGAAAGATAATTGAGCTATGGTATTGCGGAAGAGTATTGAATATACTATAGACTGCCAGGAGAGCAAATAAGTTCATCCTAGAGAAGGTGAAACCAGGCTGCTCCTTGGAGGCAAGGATTCTGAGGCTTCATCTCACATACTTTGGGAATGTTACAAGGAGGGACCAGTTCTTGGAGAAGGACATGATGCTTAGGAGGGTGAAGGGACAGCACAAGAGAGGAAGACCCTGGATGAGGTGATTGACTCAGTGACTGGGGTAATGAGGGTAGGTGTGTTGGAGACAGTAAGGTTGGCATAGGATAGAGCAGGGCTCAGGGTTGTCGTACATAGGGTTGCTATGAGTTGCAAGTGACTCAACGACACCTAACAATAACAACAACAACCCAATAAAAAGATGAGTGAATTTGGCAGTAGATGTTTTCACCTTTCCAGGGTTTTATGGATCATGATGTTTTTTTTTCTCTATTTTATTTTTAATTACAATTTATTTGTTTTCCCTTCTCCTTTGACTTTTTGAAGGTTTTTGAAGTTTAATTTTTAATCATAGTATACATGCACATTAAAAATACTACCGTACAGAGGAGCTTATAAAGAAAAGAACCTCTTCTTTTTTAATGCCTCCTGCAATGTTATTTTCCACCCTTCCAAACCAGCAACTATTTCTTCATCAACAACCAATCTTAAAACACTCACTCATTGTCATTCAGCCAGAACTGACTCATATTTGATCCTCTGTCACATTTCTAAAGTTGTAAATTGCATGACAGGAGATTGTCCATCTTTTTCTGAGGGAGTTACTGATAGATTCAAACTATTACAGAGTCTCTGCCTTCAGGCTAATAGCACCACTCCTCGTGGACTACACCACCAGGGCTCCCTTCTGTCTTTTAAAATGTGTCGAAATCTCACATATGTTAATGTTTCCTTCTCTGTCTTTCTGTAATAAAAGATTCCAAGGTTTATAACTTTTATCAGTATGACTATAATGAACACTTTTTGGTGTTTGTAGTATGTTTTCCTTTTTTGTATTGATGGATCAATACAGAATCAAAAGCATAAGTGAGAAGTAAGATTTAAATTGGAGAAAAAGGTCACATTTCTCCCCATGTCTGAACCTGAGAACTGTAGAGAAAATGTGAGGCTGTTGACAAGGGAAATGAAGAGCTGTGCATCGCGTGTGTCCGTCATTCTTAATGATATGAATATGTTTGTAGTGAGTGATTGGTTTCTGAATGTTTTGAGTTCTCTTAAGGAGTGGAGGAATCTGTTTTTTTTTTGAGAAAGGAAGAATTATGCAAAAGCAGCTTCACCAACCTCAGTTCATTGCCTGAGACAGGCCATATTGGTAGTCTAGAAGATGCTACCCCCCAAGGATATAAAACCTCCTTTCAGAAACCCAAGACCTTAACCCCGAGGGCCAGATAACTTCAAGCTACAATTCTTGGGTCTGTCCAAGGTCTTGATTTCTTCTAAATCCCCAAGCCCATCATATATATGGGGAAATTTGGAAATAAAGGAGCATGGCAGGACTCCCTAGTTGGTAGGGGTTGCTTTCTGAGTACTCTGTGTCTGGGGTAGGGCCAACAACTTGCACTTGGCTTCCCCTAAATGACAGACCTTTCTTAGAAATTGATTAACTTTATTCTGCAGCTCAGTTCACGGGATTGTGACCTGTGTGGCTGGAGGCTTACTGCTCATTCTCAGCTGTACCTGGTCTTTCGGTGCCTGGGGTCAAGCCTATTACAGGTAGCCCTGGGTTTCTGAGTGGAAACTGAAATTTGATTCATTTTGCCTTAGTATCTTCTTTAGACTTGAAGCCTTTCTAGGACAGGGGTAGGGTATTTTATTTATTCTAATGACCTTACAAGATGTTATTAGTGTCAGAATTGAGTAAGTTAAGCATAAAATAAGACTGGATGGAAAGGATGTTGGAACATATACCAATGAGTTAAGGAAAATAAAAAGTCATGATAAGACCCAATGGAAGGCAAAGGTCAAATGAAGTGGCTAAGACTAGGCTCAACCCAGTCAAACCCAGGGAACAAATTACATTGGACCTAAGTGCCTCCTCAAATCAATCCTGACATGCAGAGTAGAAGCTGTCCCAAAGCAGCCTAATTAGTGTTTTAAGCACACGAGTGGCGTCAAGAACAATGGACTGGAATAAGAACCACCCATCAAATTCTGAACTCTCTGCAACAACATCCCTTGACCCATACTGAAGCCTGGAACACACCCAAATGAGCGAGAGTATCGGCTATATTAACCCACAACGAACGCACGTGGCACAACACCTTTCTCTACTCTACTTTTGAAGAGAAGGCTTGTCTTTCTGGGGAATATCTTTTCTGATAAAACTGTCTTTCACCATTACTCCTAGCTCCTTGCCTTTCCTCTCAGCCATGTGCTCTAACAAGGGCTTGGCCCACACAGGTGTTACTTTGAGCAGGACAAACAACTTATAAAAGGGTTGGATGAGGCTGAGACCAGGGCATTTGTCCATGACAAATTCACATCCACTTCAGTTCTTAGTCCAGGTGAGGGAGGCCAAAGCCAGGGCATCGACCTCATAGGAACAGGACCACTGAGAAAATATTCATTAAATAAACAATGGTCAGAGAATAAGATGGTAAATGACAGCCCCTCTGAACCCAAAGGTGATGCCTTTCTAGTGGTTTAGCCCCACCAGCAGCTCCTTAGGAGACATATGGGCAATTTCTGCCTGTGATGTTTACAGCTTTGGAAACCCACTGGAGCATCAGCTATCAGTTGGTTCTTTCTCAGTTTACGATGAGTGTGAATTTATGGTAATGAATGTGAGTTTTTGAAGGAGGAGGGTGTGGCATGCTGCACTGCTAACAAAAGTCAGTGGTTTGAATCCATATTTGTTCCATGGGAGAATGATGGGCTGTGTTCCTCCAACAAAGATTTACAGCCTCTGAAACCTCAAGGAAGGTTTCAGTGAGTTGGAATCCACTTGAGGACAGTGGATTTGATTTTAGGTTTGGTAAATACATTAGAATTCCCAGGTCATTACATTGGACCTACACAGATAATCAAGATATTACTATTTTAAATTTAATAACCTTAATAATCCATATGCAACCTAAATTATCTCATGCCATGTGATTGCATATTTGCAGGTGCTGAGGGTTGTTGTTGTTGTTGTTTTTATGTGCTGTAGTGACTCTATGCACAATAGCTGTGAACCCTGCCCTGTCCTGTCACTGTCTCCAACACACTTACCACCATTTACCCCAATTATTGTGTCAATCCTTCTCATCTGGGGTCTTCCTAATATCTGAATATTTTAATGAGTCATTATTCTGTCTACTATAAACAGCAAGAGGACTTTACCTGGATTAGCAATAACATTGCAATCTCAGGCATCAATTAGTTGGTACTAAATGAGTGTTATAGTTCATAAGTGCGGAGAACAGACAGGAAAGAATTTTGGGCTTTGGAGATTAGAGAAATCTTCATATCAGCCAAAGGAACTAAATATGTGAAGATTCAGGGATAAGACTGTCCCTGATTAAAAAAACCACAAGAAGTTCTTCAGTAAAGGTGAGGTGATAAAGATAGAGATTGAAATAGATGAATGTGCTACATGGATTTTCAGACTTTGACCTTCTATATTTCTCTTCTGTATCATAGAAGAGAAAGCTGAAACCTGGAGAATGAGTGTCCCTTGAGATGGTCAGCTGGCAAAGACACTGGCCAGATGGTCAGGAGGCATGAGGGTGGGGAGAGGGAGGCCTTCACTTCTGTCTCTATCCATGAATGCTTTCAGTAAATTAAAGTCTCTCTGGGAATATTTCTAGAAAATCCCTAAAATTAGCTCTTCCTATGTTATCATCTTCTCTTATAGGACTGTAGGACTGACTGCTCCTGAAGCAGTTGTTCTTTTTTTATACTGAGAAGCTATCTATTGAGTTGAGGGATTGCTTTTGTTTTTGTTGTCGGCTTTTTTTCCTTCTTTCCCAATTATGAGTTGACTGAACATTTACAAAGCAAATTTGTTTTCCATTCAACAAATAATCTGTGTTTTCTAATTACATAAATACTCAAAATGTAACCATACTCTTCCCTCTTTATCCCCATGCTTCTCATTTCCCTTAATCCTTCCATCTTAATCTATTCCTATTTGCTAGGCTGTATCATGGGCATGTGCTGCTCTTTTGACATTAAATGGTTTGTTATTATAAAGAGTTCATGCCTTTCTGGACATCTTTAGTTACCCTTTCTTATGGCATATAGTCTGTAGCTAGTGGCACTGCTAACCTTAGAGCTAAAATCAGCCGTTAATCTGACAAATAAGTGCTCATTGTGAAAGTTAGGCCAATTTCATTTCCCCAGGTCTTCTTGATAAGTGGGAAGCAAGTACAATCAAAGCTTCTCAAGTCATGGACTTCAGGGGATGTATGAGTTGGGTGTTTAGCAATCTTCAAGTTCAGTAATTTCTTTTTTATAAACAGGAAACAAAAGCCTAAAAGAATGGAACAGTTTGTCTAACATCACCTGGATGATGGAAGAACTGAGAGTAGAATCAATTTTCCAGTCTTCCAGCCCAGTGCTGCTTTCTGCCCTTGTTATCTACCACATTCCATTAACTGATTCAAAAACAAAACCTTAATGAACCCTAAAGTATTTTCTTCTTGAGCTCAAAGAATTTTTAATTGGGGAAGGATGTGCCCAAATCTATGATGAAAAGCAATTAGTAGAATTCCAGTGGAATTATTGGGCCATGACACATTGTTTCAGCAAAGACTTTTGATAATGTGAGTAAAAAGAAGATGAAGAAGAAGAAAATGCAGTCATTCTGTGTTCTCAGAAAGGTTTGTCTTCTTTGTAAGCACTGTTTTCTGGTGAGGCAGAACCTAGTAAGCCACACAGCACCAACGGTCTATGCTAACACCTCACAACTGAGATGCAGCTGATAGCACAGTTCTATTTCATTATTAGCCTCACTGAGTAAACCTTTTCTGAGGTCTGGCTGTGAAAGGAAGACTCGAGTTCAAGGGCTTCATCCTCTTTGTGATCCAATTAAGGTTAGGTTGATGACCATTTAATTGGCTTTCAAACCATACCAACCGAACCCACACTCTGAGGCTAGCAAAATGAGTCATCAACTTCACCGCTAACTCTCACTTTCCTCTTTTTCTGAAGTTTTACTCTCCTCTCTTCAATCTAGTTACTACCAGCTTCATGTTTTGTTTGGGTTGTTTTTTTTAATATAAATAAAATTTTTATTTAAACTGGTTTATTTACAAAGTTACACTGGATATTCCCATTTCATTTACCTATCTCTTCCTCTTCCAAATTGTGCGACCCTATGATTAAACCCCCCCTTTCCCACCACCCATCCTTACACCTCTGCTCCTCCCCGCCTTGGATGCTCATTCACATTGTACAGTAATGATCTTATACAGTATTTGTCCTTATGGGACGTAATTAGTTCACTCAGCATGATGCTCTCCAGTCCCTTCCAAGTTAGGTAGTGATGTACAAAATCATTGCTCCTCCATGCTGTGTAGTATTCCATCATATGAATGTACCATAACTTCTCAATCCATTCAAGTGTAGTTGGGCATTTGAGCTATTTCCATGTTCTTGCAATGGTGAATAACACTGCTATGAACATTGGTGTACAAGTCTCCATTTAGTGCCTCAGTTCTCATTTTCTAGAGGTATATTTCAAGCATTGGAATAACTGGGTCATATGGAATTTCTATGTTCAGCTTTTTGAGGAAATGCCAAACTGCCTTCCAAAGTGGTTGTACAATTTTACAATCCCACCAACAATGTACAAGAATTCTTATCTCTCTACAGCCTCTCCAACATTTATTATTTGCTGTCCTGTTAAACTTTGCCACTGCTAGTGGGATGAGATGGTATCTTATTGTGGTTTTGATTTGCATCACTCTTATAGCCAGTGATTTTGAGCATTTCTTCATGTGACTGTTGGCCATCCAAATATCTTCCTCTGTGAAAATTCCTTCTATGTCTTTTGCTCATTTTGTAATTGTGTGATCAGTCTTTTTCTTGTTGAGTCCCTGTAAGATTCTATAAACTTTTGATATGAGACCCTTATCTGAAATGGTATTGCCAAATGTTTTTTCCCAGTCATTAGGCTTTCTTTTCACTGTGTTGGAAAATGGTTTTTTGGTGCACGTAGGGGTTGAATCTTTAGAAGATCCCATTTATCAATTTTGTCCTCTCCAGATTGTGATTTTCTGGCTGAATCTGGCAATCTCTTTATACCATAGACTAAGCTGTCTACTTTCCTCTCTTCAACCTAGTTACTACCAGCTTCTGTTTTCTAAAAAAAAATAATAATAATAAAAAATTTAAAAAATTAGCACTGTCTCCTATTTGTAGGCCCTAACTAGCTTTATTCCATTCAACTCTTAATTTCTCCAGAGCCACGTGTTATACTCATCATCTGACGTAGCCTACATCTGTCCACTTGGAGCTAAAGCTCAACTCAGTCTTCATTCGTTCTAGTTCTCAAAAGCCCTTGTTCTTCCTACAACAATCACTCTGGCTCATGCCTTTGGTTTGCCTCCAGAGGTCAATGTGACACCCAGGCAACAGTAGATTTTCTCTCCAACTGCCTGGATCTGCCACTCTGATGTCCACCTCCCCTCCTCATTTCTCTGTCCTTTTTCTTCACTTTCAGAACCCGCTTTAGGTTTCTTCACCTTAGTTAGGCAATCTCTTCTGTTCCTGTTCTTGATTTATTCACTGTAGCCTCTCACCAATTCTGGGCTCTGGTTTATCATCATTGGTGAGATAGATAGATAGATAGATAGATAGATAGATGATTGATGCTTGCTTAACTTGGACCAGGGGACAGTCATCAGAACAGAGCAAGGAAACAACTGCATGGTTCAAAATTGGGAAGGGTATATACCAGGGATATGTCCTATCTCCATTAATTTTTTCAATCTACATGCAGAACAGATTAATCCAAGAGGCTTGGCTCTATGAAGAGAAATGTGGCATCAGTATTAGAGAAAGACTCATCAACAATCTGTGATATGCAGATGACACAACCCTGCTTGCTGAAACTGAGAACCTGAAGTACTTGCTACTTGCAGCCAAGGACTGCAACCTTCAATATGAATTGAAGTTCAGCATCAAGAAGATAAAGATTCTCACTACTGGACCGATTGGCAGCATCATGATTGATGGTGAAGAGACTGAGATTGTTAACAGCTTTAGGTTGCTGACTCCACAATCAGTACCCTTGGTACCAGCAGCCAGAAAATTAAAAGACGGATTGCATTGGGAAAGCCCGCTGTCAGAGACCTCTCCAACGTACTGAAGAACAATGATGCTAGTCTGAAAACTAAGGTGTGCCTGATCCAGGCCATAGTCTTTGCAATTACTTGCTATGCATCAGAAAACTGGACAATGACTAGGGATGATAGAAGGAGAATTGATCCCTTTGAGCTGTGTTGCTGGAAAATAGAATTGAATATACTATGAACTGCTAGGAGAACAGGAGAACAAATAGATTCATCATAGAGAGAGTGAGACCAGGCTGTTCCTTTGAGGCAAAGATTTTGAAGCTTTGCCTGATCTACTTTGGATGTGTTGTAAGAAGGGACCAGTCCTTGGAGAGGGATGCTATTGGGAGAGCAGAGGGATAGCGCAAGAAAGGAAAACCCTCTATGAGATGAATTGATTCAGTGACTAGTGTAATGGGACAAGTGTGTCAGAAACAAAAAGATTGGCACAGAATAGCCCATCAACAAATGAATGGGTAGAGAAGCTGTGGTATATTGACACGATGGAATATTATGCAGCATTGATAAAACAGAGAACTCATGAAATATTATACAAAATGGGTGACCATGGATGACATTATGATGAGTGAATTATCTCAGTCACAAAAAGACAAGTATGGTATAATGCCACTGTTACAAAACAGGACTGACATGGGGATTGGGGGGAAACTAAAAAAAGAGGGGATAGATAATGTACACAGCATTGAGACAGATGAGGGAGAAAACTGTATAAAGAAATATATAATTAAGTATTATTGGCATGACAAGAGTCCAAAATAAGAGCTATGTAGTAAAGTGGACTGGGGAGGGGGGACTGTATAATAATGAAAGAATTTTTATTTTTCAAAGAAAAAGCTAACTGGTGGGAGGGGAACAGGGAGGAATATGTGCAACAATGAACGAATGGAAATCGAAGTTCTCCATAAACTTTTATTAAAATCTCAGTAAAGAGAAAAAGGAAAAAAGGAAAGTTTTGATTCTGAGAACATTCATATTGTGATCACCTTATTAAAACTGTAAATTCAAAACCATCATACAAGACCAATGGAATTAGAATCTGAGATTATTACTTTTAATTTTGATAATATATAACAAGATATTTGCCATTTTCAACATCTTCATGTGTCCAGTTCAGTGACGTGAATTATATTCACCATAATTTCAGCCATCATACTTAATTGTTCTTGAATTTTTCCCATTACCCTTAAGAGAATCTCAATGTCTAAAGAAACATTAGGATAATTGTTAAACACAACACAGTTTGATACCTTCTTATCAAATCTATTGTCCGGTTTTTTATTGGGATCTCATCTAAATCAGCCATAAATAAGCAGGTAAAGATCCCTGCTGGTCTAGGTGATCCTTGTCAAAGGAAGGTTCCAGACATCACCAGACTATCAAAGAACCATTGTTACTACATGATCTTGTATGTTTATCATTATTAAACATGTAATTCTGTCTTTGTAAAAACAGTGCGGCCAATATGGAAGTGGCCTTGTGTGACCTCTCCTAACTCCACTGGGGGGAAGAATCTCTATCAACATTATCATCACAAAGTGGATACCTATTATACCAGACATACTCACACATTCCTGGACATCATTTTGCCAAGTTTAGCACTAACTATCCCTCCCAAGGTCCTTGTTTCTCTACGACTGGCCATGCTAATTGACAGCAATAGCCACACTCATGCACTATACTCACAGACCATAAAGCCATAGACCATACTCACAATTATGGAGCTTATTGGTGGATAACAAATAACAATTTAGGTTGGGAGCAGTCCAGATACAATTCTTCAGTCAGTGCAACTTCTCAGATAGGCTCACCTCTGATTTTTAGTCTAGTACTTCTAGGCCAGCATGTTATAAAGCTTGTTTAGTCCTGCCAATAGTGACATCTCCTCAAAGTTCCCCAGAAACCTGAGCAAAGGTCTCAGCTCTGGCTCTGAGGAGCAGAGTTCCAGTTCAGCTCTATCTTAAGTGCATCTCTGGTTCTCTTCCATCTCCGCTGCTGCTATGTCTAGATCTAAGTCTATCCCACGCAGAAATGTCTGACACAAAGGGATGTGCTCTCTGCTTCTTTCTTGATGGTAGCAATGCTCCTGTCTTCTGCCTCTGAACCTGATTCATTCAAGCCCCATGGGATGTCAAAACTGACCTGTCTTCCCATGATCTGTCTACATACCACATTTGCATATTCCCATCCAAAAACTGCTGTTTGTCTCATTCACAGCATTAGTATATTCCTACGCAGCCATGTGACAAAAAGTCAATGCCAGTGGCTAGGAAAAGAACTTGAATGAATAATTCACTGCACCACAATCTTCAATAAATTTATTGAAACTTTTTTGAAAAATAACATTTTCTTTTAATTGCAATTTTAACACACCTTTACAGAAATGTTAGATTTTCATTTATCCAGTTTTGCACATTTTACCCCTTCTCTCTCCCTTCCCCCATCCCAGTTCATTTTCTTTTTTTAAAATATTTATTCATGGTTGTACAATTACTTACCTCCCCCCCACTTCCCCTCAGCTCTCTTTGCAGTGATAAAGCTCTTATTCTGGGCTGTTGCCATATGTACAATGCCTAATTATATATTCCTTTCAAACAGTTCTTTCCTTCATCTGTTCCATGCAATGTAGAACTTATCCTAGCACAAAAGGACACTAACTTCCTAAATCACTCAGACTACCTAGGACTCTAAATAAGGACACGTGTCTCTGTTTGTTTCTCAGGGAAGCACAGGCAGTGTGGGGACAGCTTGCCACAAGTCTCACTTTGTCAGAGTGGAGCTGTCAACGTTGGCAGGTAAGTCTGTTCTGATGGTTGTGATAAGTTCAAGGGAGTTTGTTGAGGAAAAAGTGGGTCATCATTTGGGGATCTAAGAACTGACATAAAAATTTATGTGAAAATAAATCTCCGTAGGAGGTACCCATCAAATGAAAAGAAGCTTAAGGACATTAAGTAAAGTAAAAATATGCAAAGAGTCAGGGAAGATAGCTGAGGAATTAGAAGAAACTGTGACCAATTACAGAGCTACAGACTTCAAATTGGAAATAGTCTCAAAAACCAGATAGACTAGTGGTTTTCTCCGCCCCCCCCCTTGTACTGTTTTGCTAAAAAAAAAAAAAAGAAGAAAAGAAAATCCTGTGCAGAAGTCTAATATGAAAAGCAGGCTAAGATAGAGTTGCTTTGATTGACATGTACATGTGTATACATGAATGTATGCATGTGCATGCATGTTTGCATATTCATGTGTTATGACAGACTAGATTATGCAGTGTAAAACCCTCAAATCTTATCAGCTGCTATTAGCAATGACTTTTCCTCTCCGGGCTGTTATGTCTATCCTAAATGGGCTTGGGTTCAGCTTCATAGTTCCTTACTCCAGTGCTCAAGCAGATGGAGCAGCCACCATTTTTAACAATCCTAGTTGTCAAGACAGAAGATAAAAATAAGTTCTAGAGGTTCTTAAACTGGAAATTCAATATTTTTATTTCAAAATTACACACAGGACTCCTACTGAAGTACATAGGTCAGAATGAGTCACTTGGCCATTGCAACCACCAAGGGCACAAAATAATGCAATGCAATCCTACTGCATGCACAGGAGGTAGAAAACAGAAAATGTTTGATGGGCAGCACTGCTATTGTTGTAAGTGTGTGAAGGTGTGTCTGTGAGCTTTCCCTTATCCCCCATATTATCTCCAGGTGAACTAGTCCACAGGGAATGCTGCTGAGTCAAAGGTTGCACCTCTCTGGCAGTTCAGCTCTCTCGGGGGAGAGGAAGGAAGGAGAGGTGGGGAGAATGGTGACTCAAGAGTTAAACACAGATAAAGAGCAGAATGATTCTGAGAGGAAATGTGAACTTGAGAAATTTTCTGTGAACACTTGCCATGCATTCCAAGTGACAAATAGACGCAGTAAAGACATTATATTTTCTCTGATTACTCAGGGGATGCTGGGCAATATAAAGAGGTTTTGACGAAAACAGCAATTGATGATGAAACGTGGTCTTTCTAATGTGGTGAGGGAGCGGAGCGGAAATCATCAACTTTGCAGAAACCTGGGAGAAAAACGTTCTTGCTAAGAGCACAAATGAGCACAGCATTAACTGACTTCACTCAAGTCAAGAGCAATGCATAGGGAGCACACACTCCATAGGGTTAAACAGCTCCATTGAGTTCAGCAAACATTAGCACTCAAATGTTCTGTGTCATGAACAGTGCAAAGTGCCAGGAATACAAAGACAAATAGCACGTGATCTGACAAAGAGATGGTGAACCCAAACTAAGCTAGTAACTTCAGGAGTGGAGAAGTAGCAGAAGACACACGATTTTAAGCTTATTAATACTAGGGCAGAAGGCAAGGTTAAAGGAGAAGTAGTACACAGAATGACTCTTAGGCTTCTCTTCTAGGGCTTCTCAATGAAAATTCTACTGTCATTTGGTGCAGACCAATTCATTGTGCCAGTGTGCCCCCTGTATCGGAATCTCTGGTGGCTGAGTGGTAAGGAGTTGCACTGCCGGACAAAAGGCACCTGGCTCAAATATACCAGTAACTCCATTGAAGAAAGGAAGATAATCTCCTCCCATGTAATTTACTGCCTCTGAAACCTCACCAGAGGGTCAGCTATGAGCTGGTTCCAACTCAACAGTAAGTAGGAACAACATCTCCTATAGGTTGTTATTGTTATGTGCCATTGAGTCGCCTATGGCTCACAACAACCCTATGTATAGCAGCTCTGAAGACTTGCCCTGTCCTGAGCCAGTCTCACTAGTTCTGACACACCTACCCTCATTGCCCAAGTTACTGTAACAATCCATCTCATCCGGGGTCTTCCTCTCTTGCACTGTCTGTCCACCCTTCCGAGCATGATGTGCTTCTTCAAGGACTGTAAGGACATCATGCTTGGGAGGGTGGAGGGATGGTGCAGAAGGGGAATACCCTCTATGAGGTGGATTGACTCAGTGATTGGGGTAATTGGGATGGGTGTATCGGAGACGGTGTGATTGGCACAGGACAGAGCAGAGTTTAGGGCTATTGTACATAGGGTCGCTATGAGTCGCAAGCGACTCAACAGCACATAACAACAACAACAACAACAACAACAACTTGCATCCTACCTGGGAATGACTGGAACCAAGAGAAGCTGTGCCCATCAGTTTCAGGCAGCGTAGGACATTTCAGAAAGAGCTATGTTTTCCAGCCAGACCCCATCTGCCACCTCCACATGTGGACCCTATGCAGTGGAGACAGACAGCTTTGCTCTCTATGAACAACACAGGAGCAGCACTCTTACTGGGTCCTGCCCTCTTTTGAGAATTCCAAGTAGCATTTTCTTATCCCGAGTGTGTAGCAATATTGCTTTAATGTCTGGGAAAGTGTGAACAGTAAAAACATCATTAGACTTAAAGGCTGCCCCCGAGATGGAAGCTAGAGGAAAGCAGGAAAGCGGGCCCTGAAGAAAAGAGGAATTTGCTGAAAATGAGTTGTTGAATAATTTATCATTAACTGAAAAGTCAATACCTTAAGTGAGGCATGGTGAAGCTCAAGAACTTGGAGGTAAACACTGTGAGGGTGTAACCTTAGAGAGAATATTATCAGAAGGAATGGCTAATTGGAAGGTGTTGAGAAGCGGAGAGCGAGACCCTGGCTAAGGGTGGGCAAACCCTGACCAGGTGTTGGGGATGGGACACAAAGGATGGGCAGTACAAAGCTTACACTAGATTTTGCATCCTGCCTGGATGCAAGTGAGGAGGCCAGAAAGGAATTGAGGACTAGCTGAGAACAGAATGAATGTAGCTAAAGAAAATTTCCAACAATACCTGACTAGTGGATAGAGGAAAGCTTCCTAGAAGACCCAAGCCTAGCAGGGAGGGTTTGATTGAGATGAAGAGTGAAGAGAATTTCATCACTGAGGAGTTAGGAAGCTCACATCTTCAAGCAGAGTTAAAATGTTAGGTGGAGCAGGAGAGAAGCTGAAGAGGCTGGTGGTAAGTCAGATTGAAGAAAGCCAATAACAGAATGGATTTTATCAGAAGTTAGGGCCGCTGCAAATTCTTCAGCAGAAAATTAGCATTTATTCACTCAGCAAATGCTCAGCATATTAGCATATTTGAGTAGTTATGCTCTAGATTTCCATGCATGGTACTGGGTATTATTCTATGATGGACACAAGACAGGCTTGGTCCCTGACTTCAAGGGACTTATATAATAGCAAGAAGATAAATAATTTATAAAACATTAATGATAAGCAAGCTCTGGTGGCCTAGTGGCAAGAAGCTGCACTGCAATCTGAGAGGTGAGCGGTTCAAGTCCACCAGATGCTTTGCTGGAGAAGGAGGAACAATCTCCTCCTGTACCAGTCAAATCTGATTAGACGGTACACACACATAATAAAAATAAAAAATAAAAAATTAAAACAACAACAAAAAACATTAATGATATTCATTGTGCTGTTTTATGTGAATAATCTCAATCCTTACAGGTGAAATAATGATTTCCATTTTGCAGATGGTGAAACTGAGACTTAGAGACATTAAGTATCATGTCCAAGGTAGTTTATCTAATAAATGACAAAGTTAAAGCTCAATGATGCAGTTAGTATTGGAGGTTGAACACTTATATAGCAAAGTATGGCCTATATTGAACATGTGACTCTATCCAGGGATCTGGGCAATCTTCCTGGAAGAAGGTGCTAAGATGGCACCTGAAGGATGAGACTGGGTTATGAAGTAGTGGATAAGTGGAAATAATGAAGATTGAAGCTTGAGAAGTGCGAGAGGTCACAGATTTGAAGGTCTGTCAGGGAGGCTGGACTTCTTCCTACAGACAAAGAGAAGCCACTGAAAGGTTCTAAAATGGGAACGATGGTGTGTGTATCAATTTTGCATTTTTCAAAGATCAGTCTTGCTTGTTTGTGAAAGAACTGATTAGTGGGGCTTCTGGAACAGTGAGGAAGTAGAGAAGCAAGAAATAAGTGAACCAATAAATGTGTCAAACCCTTGAATATATTATTCACTAAAAGAATCCCTCTGTCTCTTGCTCAAAGCTTTTTTTCCCTCCCTTCACTTACATCCAATTTTAATAATTCAGCTGTTTGTTTTCCCAATTTATAGCAGATAAAGAATAACAATTTACTAAAGAATGTGAAAGTGCAGTGGGTATTCAAGGGATGAAACAATGACAGTGGTGGAAAGTGACAGCTTGATTATAAAGAACACCACAAAGAGCCATTTTAAAAACAACAACAGAAAAACCCTAAAAAAAAACCTGCTCAATAGACTCAGTTATTCAATGGAAACACAAACAGCCCTCTCCCATGATATGCTCTTACATCAGACTAGCATTTGCCTCAAGTGATTAATTTGAGTCAGCAACAACAACGAAGTGTAATGTATAATAACCTCTATTTTTTAAATTCAGGAAAACAGAAGGATGGCGCATTCCCCGCATTACTTGCAAACCTTTGGTGAGAAGCACTCCGAGATGGTACCAAAGCCTGAAACGTGCTATTCCCACTTTAAGATGAAAAGTCAGTCCTGTGTATGCCTGTGCCGGAGTGGTGTTCCCTAAGTAATTACAGCTTGTTCACAGCTTCTGGTTGCCCGTTAGTGAACTGGGAACATAAACTGAGTCGAGAGAACCAAAGTGACCATGGAATGCCAAGAATAACTTCTCCTTCAGAAACATGATTTTGACTTTTGTATGTTGATCTTGTATCCTGCCACTCTGCTAAACTGGTCCATTATGTCCAACTGCTTTCTCATTAAGTCTTTAGGAGAGATTGGAACTCTTATTCACCATTGGGTGTGGGGGTAGGGTGGAATGTAAAGTGGTACAACCACTATAGAAGGTGGTCAGGCACTTTCATAAAAAGTTTTAAATAGAAATATCATTTGACCCAGAAAATCCACTACTTGGATTATACTCTAAAGAAGCCAGAATCATGACTGAAACAGAAGTATGCACATCCATGTTTATTGATAAGTTTACAAAAGCAAAGAGATGGAAGCAACCCCAATACAAATGAATTAACAAACTAATGGATAGAAAAGTGTCTTACATTCACTCAATGGAGAATTTCATATCATTGAAAAACAATGAACTCATAATACATGCTCGGAAGGGTGGAGGGAGAGGGTGGGGGAGGAAGACTCTGGATGAGATGATTGATACAGTAATGAGGGTAATGGGAGTAGGTGTGTTGGAGTCAGTGAGACTGGCTCAGTCAGGGCAGGCTTCAGAGCTGTTGTACATAGAGTTGCTATGAGTGGCAGGTGACTAGATGGCACAAAACAGCAGCAACAACAACATAAAACATCACACAACATGGGGGAGCCAGGAGGACATTATGATGCGTGAAATATTTCAATCACAAAAGGACACGTATTGCCTGGCATCACTGTTATAAAATAGGACTGACATGGGGGGTTGGGGACACAATAGAAAAAGAGTAGGTAGATAATGGACACTGCATTGGAACAGATGAGGGGAAGAACTGTCCAAGAGAAATACAGGGTTAGGTAGTATATGTATGACAACAATCTGGAACAAAGGACACATTGCAAAGTGGACTGAGGAAGGGGATAGGGAGGCGGAAGAAAGATAACGTGCAACAATGAATGAATAAAAACGTAAAAAATAAAATTAAGACTATAAAAACAAAAAAACAACCAGAATCATGACTGATATTTTTTTCTAGATAATTGCAGCATTTTAGGGGTTTAAAGAGATCATTGTCATTAGGAACTTCTTCAGAAAAGCACAAGCCATAAATAATCATTTGGGGTCTAGAAGTGAGGGTTTTGAGCATGGAGGGGCTCAGTCTTGTAAGATAAACCGCATTGGCCCTCTTAGTTCTATAAAGATTTACATTTCTCTTTCTCCTGTCCCTGACTGAGCATCCATGTATTTAGACATTAAAGCATGATCCATGGACCCTGGTGGCCTTGTCTCCAAACTTTCACAACTGTTAGAAGTTATGCCAGGCCTTACCCACTGACCAGTTACCTTACTTCAGAAGATGAACTGATGGACTAACCCTGATCAACTCCTTTTAAAAAGAGAAAAACTTAGTTGCCTATTTTTTGTTGTTATTAAGCATATATATTTTTTTTAAAAAAACAAAATTTCACTAACTGGTCCTCCGATCCAAGTGGTTGAAGTAGAACAAATTCTAGCTGAAGAGTTAGAAGGTCTCCTGTGCCTTGAGACATTAGTATATTTCAGGGAGGTCGATTAAGAACAAAATCTAAAGTATAGATAGATGGGTTTGAAAGGCCCATCTTGGATCTATGACCACTGGAAGTTTGACTGTAAGAGCTGGGAAAACTCTTGCACTATTTTTTCTGGTTAAAAATTTAAGTCTGTTATGCTTTTTTGTGACTATCATAAATAGGTCCTTTCATTGGTTGCTAGTTGTTTCTCAGAATGTAGAAAATATAGATGTTTATTTATTGATTGTATATTCAGCAACTTGTTAAAGTGCCTTACAAATCATAATTAAATTAGCATTAATTTCTATATAGAGATGGGAATTTTCTAAATATTTTATAATAAAAAATAGTAAGTAGGTTGCGATGGTTAATTTTAAGTCAATCTGTTCATAGTTGTTCATGATCCTTAGTTCTATGTGCTATAAATTTCAGGTTCTATGTTGTTACAATTCATTGTCCATATTAATTGTCAAATTCATCTAATAAAACAGGATGGCAGAAGAATAATTGATGCCTTTGAGTTGTGGTATTGGAGAAGAGTACTGAACATCCCATGGATGACCAAAAGAACGAACAGCTATACCTTGGACAGGGTACAGCCAGAGTGATCTTTGGAGGCAGAAATGATGAGGCTTTACCCGCAACTCTTTGGACATGTTGTGAGGAGGGGCTATTCCTTGGAGGGGGACATAATGCTCAAAAGGGTGGAAAGTTGGTGACCAGGTGGATTGACATGGTGACTGCCTCAATGGGCTGCAATGTGTCAAGAAGTGTGAAGATGGTGCAGGATAGGACAGGGTTTAGATCTGCTGTTCATAGGATCCCTATGAGTCGTACTCAATAGCACCTAACAACAACTACAACATGATGTTATGAAGGCAAGATACAAGCACATCTGCAAAGACAGGATTAATTTTATCTGATTAAGTTAGGTCTCCTCAGAGATGAGGTTTATGTGGTATTTATACTTGGAGTCGCTGGCAAAAAGCTTGAGAGTTTTTTTATTGCATTTACATTGACTCCAAAGTGGCTGCCTAGCTCTGTAACATCTGCCTATTTGGCTTGCTATCTCTGGACTTGAACCAGCGGCCTGTCATATTTGCTGTTTTTACTTCGGACTCATCAGTATGCAAACCCAGTTGTCAGGAACTCTGCTTCCCTAAAACCCTGGACATGGCAGCTTCTGAAGTCCGTGGCCTCCAAAGACAACAGCTCGATTCCCTGCCTGCCTGCTGTCACTTTGGACTCTGCCTCTCCAGATGTCTCTCTCTTGAAATCTGACTTGCAGACCTGAGATTTCTCTCTATAAGCCCTTGAGCCACAACCTTCCTTCAAATAAGTCCCCTTGCCCCTGTCTTTATCTATATAAATAAAATGGGTATGTATGTTTATATATGGATATATTTATATTTTTGTGTATATATGTATATGTGTGTGTACATACTCAAAATTATCAAAATTCATTGCCATTAAATTGGAAACAACTCATAGCAGATCCTCTAGCAGATTTTCAAGAGGCTACAAATCATATAGGACCAGATTGCTCTTCTTTCGTCTTTGAAGCCTCTGGAGTACTCAGACCACTAAAGAAACATGGCCTTTGGGTTAGCAGCACAACTCCCTATGGATTACGTCGCCAAAGCTCCCTCCTATGTACATGTATCTAAATGTGTGTGTGTGTGTTTATTGTTGTTGTTGAGTACCATCAAGTCAAAACTGACCCATAGCTGATCCTCCAGTGGGTTTTCAGAGGCAGTAAATTGCATGGGAAGCGATTGCCCATCCTTCTCCTGTGAAGCAGCTGGTGGATTCAAACCAAGTGCCTTTGGGATTGCAGTGCATGCCTTCTTCTCATTGCTTTCAAATTGATTATGTCTCCTAACTCTGACTCTTTCTGACTCAAGACCCTCCACTGGGTTTCCAAGGTTGTACATTGCATGGGAGAAGGAGATGGCCCATCTCACTTCCTTGGAGCAGCTGGTTGATGGGTTTAGCAGCACAATTTTGTATGCTCTGCAGCACCAGAGTTCCCTCTCCACGCATGTGTGTGTGTGTATGCTTCATTGACCCAGATGCTAGAGTATTGTAAGAAGGTGTTCATCTAAATTGATTGAAATAAAAGGGAACAAAGAAATTAACTTTCCATTATATTTATTCCCTGACAATATTAAATATTAAAGTTTTCTAGAAATAAAAACATTATTCATTTATTACATACTTATTTGGTATCATGATAGAGACTAAATCTGCTACTGTGACTAAAACTCAAGAGATATATTTCTGCTGTCCTAGAGCTAAAAGACAAATAGTAGTTTCTCTTTGTGTAGCCTGAGTGAGAGATGAAGGTAGTTTGTCAGGTTGGTGGTAGAGTAGATGGAGCTGTGTAGACTGATTTCTGACATAAGTAGTAGTTAAAACCAATACAAGTTGGTCATGGGTTGTACATCAGGAATGAAAAAGAGAGACCCATCAAGTATAACCTCTGGGTTTCTAACTTGCACAACTGAGTGGAGGTGGTTATTCATGGAGATGGAAGACATTGAAAAAAGACCAGACTTGGGAGCATAGTGAGGAGCAGGAGCTCACGAGTTTAGTTTTGTCGTTTTATTTTAAATATTTGAGTAATATAAAAATGGATGATCTCAATGAATTAATTTTGCTTGTTTGGAGCTTGGTGGAGAGACCTACCTGGAATTATCTGTCTATAAGCTGACTGACAATATGAGTTGTATACAGCGAGGGCTGGAGAGACCAGAATAGGAAGAGAGAAATATATATATGGAATCTTGAGGAACTATGGCATTTAATGGCCAGGTATAAGAGGAATGGTAATGTGAAGAAGCAAGGGGAAATACGGAGAGGATGTTGTTTCAGAAGCTAAGTGAATTTGATGTTTGAGGAAAGAAGAGGAAGTTAATAATATCGCAAGCTCCTGAAAGATTGAGGAAGATTAGAACTGAGAAATGCTCTTTGGATTTCGCCACATTATAATCACTGGTTATGTTGTTGTTGTTATGTGCTGTCGAGTTGCCTGAGACACATAGTGATGCTATGTACAACAGCCTTAAACCCTGCTCTATTCTATCCCTTGCCAGTCCTATTGTCTCTGACACCAACACACCTATCCCCATTACCCCAGTGATGGAATCAATCCATCTCACTGAGGGTCTTCCTCTCCTACACTGTCCCTCCATTCTCCCAAGCATGACGTCCCTCTCCAAGGACTGGTCCCACCTTGCAATATGTCCAAAGTATGTCAGACGGAGCTTCAGAATCCTTGCCTCCAAGGAGCAGCCTGGTTTAACCTTCTTCTGGATGAACCTGTTCATTCTCTTAGCGATCCATGGTATATTCAGTATTCTTCTCCAGCACCAAAGCTCAAAGACATCAACTCTCCTTCTATCATCCCTAGTCATTGTCCAGCTCTCCAATGCATAGCAAATAATTGCAAAGACCATGGCTTGGGGTTTTTTTTAGCCTATAGTGCATGTATACATTCACACAGTACATATATATAGGGAGCTCTGGTGGCCTCGTGGGAAGAAGCTGCACTGCAATTCCAAAGGCACATGGTTTGAATTTACCAGCTGCTCTGTGGGAGAAAAGGATGAGCAATCTCCTCCGGCGTGATTTACTGGCTCTGAAAACCTGCTGGAGGGTCAGCTGTGAGTTAGTTTTGACTTGATGGCAAACAACAACAACAATATGGTACATGTAGGCATCTAGATAAGTATTATCAAGCCGACCTTCACTCATCCAAAACAAATTCCACCTTTAACCTTATTTTCTCTTTAAATACACTAGATGAAACTGCAGACCGAGTTTGGTTTTATGCATGAGTTTATACCACTGGCTCAGTAAATATGTATTAGTTTTCTTTGGGCGGCAGACTTTTGGCAGTAGAAGAAATGCCCTACCAATTAGAAGACAAGGGTTTTGCTTAGTGTAGTGGTCCTTTATCATTTTCTTCTACTTTAATAAATCTTGTTTTAAATTTTGGTTTTAAAGGTATCAAAAATAAGAATAATATTGCCTACCAAGGTTTAAGGTTTATGTGAATAAGCTTAATTAATAGATTGCTGTTGTTAGGGTCCATCAATATAATGCATGCCAACCGTGGGCTGCACCATCCTCATGAAATCTATCACGTTCAAGTCCATTGTTGCAGTCACTGTGTCAATTTATCTCACTGGGGTCTTATTCGGTATCACTTACCCTCTTCTTTTCCCAATATGCTGTCTTTTTCCAAGGACTGGTTCTTCTTGACAAAATGCCTAAGTGGGTAAGACATCCTTGCCTCACATACTTTGGAGGAACACTCTGGTTGTACTTAATCTAAGATAGACTTGTTTGCTCTTTTGGCAGTCCATGGACTATTCAGCAGCACTCTTTGGCAGCATCAGAATTCAGTCGTTGATCCTTTTTCTGTCATCCTTATTCACTGTCCAACTTTCAGATGCATAGTAAGAGATTGAAAGGACCAAAGTTTACAATAGTATGCCTTCGTCCTTAAACTGATATCCTTGCTCTTTAGCACTTTAAGATGTTCTTGATAGTACAGCCTTAGTAAGTACAACCTTAAAAACGCAAAAATTCAGTAAATGCAATCTTGAAAGCTGGGCATATAGACTCATTAGTTTACTAGCATGATGGGGATCCTGTAATGAAGTTGGAATGGGATGGCAAAATATTTGTCATTTCTGTCAAACTACATGGAGATACAGCTTCCTATTCTAGAGCCTGTCAGCACCTTCATCATGCCTGCAAAAGACGGCATCACAGAGCTCACTCAGGGGAGAACCATTAACAAAAACCTAAACGCGCTTCAGGTTGGGCTCTGACAGCAGAGTGATTGTATTTGTGTTTGTAAATACATCCTGCCACATCAACCTATTCATTGGCACCTGCTAAGGCTGTTTTCTCTGGAATCATCCAGTTCTTTGTACTTTTGTACTTCTGTGTTTGTCTTGGAACCAAGTTTATACAAGTCCTTTGATGACACATTCCACAGTTCTCTGAGGAGGGGCTCTGGGCCTGCTGCAAATGCAAGCTGTCCCCAGCTCTGGTCTCTGGCTCTGTCAGAGCAAGCAGATTGTTGACTATCTCCCAGCTGCTTCTTGCCACTTGCAATTTGTGCTTTCCACAGAAATCACTCCGTTCTGAACAAGCCAGTCACCTCACAGTTATGAGAATATTGTGCATCTGCTGAATATTTTATTGTCCATCTGGCTGACAGCAAAGCACAGAACATACTTATGGACCAATAATGCCCCAGACCTCATAACACCAATCCTGAAAAAGTCACTTCCTCCTCATGGTGGGCTATCACCAGCCATCCTGAATACCGGGCCGCTGAGGTTTCTTTGAGGCTTTAAGGATGGAATCATACATACTGTAAAACAATTGAAGGAGATTTTGGTCCTTCTTATCCAGGCATCAAAGCATTTTTCTAAGAAATGTGCCATGAATTAAAGTGTGTACTTTTCCCTCCATATGTATGTGTAATAATGTAATGTGAAATTATGTAACATAATACATAATAATATAGAATATGGTCCTTTGTGGCCTGATAAATCAAAAGGTTGTAGGAGGATTCAGGGCGAGTCACAAAACCCTAATCATGTCACGACTCTGATTATATACAAGGGGAGTTCCCTTGGGTTGTAGCATGTAACATCTTTTATCACACAAAAGGTAAAAGAGGGGAAGTTGAGCAGAGCAGAGAAGCCTAGGAAACTTCTTGACACAGGGGGAGGTCTAGACCCATGAATATCTCCAAGGAATCCTGGGCCCACAGACATTAACAAGGACATGTGGACTGCTCTCACCTAGAGCTGTTCCCGGAATGTGGACTTATCAACTCCTAACTTGTCAGTGCCTTCATCATGTTTGCATCGTGTTATCCAACCCAAATATGCATCTAGGTCTTTGCTAATAGTTTTCCCCTGTTAGGTTTCTGTTTGTTAAAAACATCCTCTTGTGTCTCTATCATAACAGCATAAGGATTAGAGGAATACTCATCAACAACATGCACTGTGCAGATGACACACCCGAAGAAGACTTGAAGCATTTACCACAACAGATTAAACATTACAATCATCAATATGGGTTACATTTCAACATCAAGAAAACAAACAAACAAAAATTCTCACCACTGTACCAATCAGTAACATTATAAAAAATGGAGAAAAGATACAAGTTGTCAATTATTGTATTTTACTTGGATCCACAAACAACACTAATTATTATAGTCAAGAAATCAAATGACATGTTACATTAAGGAAATCTACTGTCAAGGGCCTCTCCAAAGTTCTCAGGAGCAAGGATGTCAGTTCAAAGACCAAGGTGCACATGCTATGGTTTTTCATTTGCTTCCTATGCATCTGGAAGTTGGACAGTGTAATAAGGTAGACTGGAGGAGAATCAATGCCTTTGAATTGTGGTGTTGGAAAACAGTACTGAATATACCATGCACTGACAAAAGAAAAAACAAATCTATCCTGAAAGAAGTACAACCAGAGTGTTCCTTAACATGAGGATGGTGAAACTTAATCTCATTTACTTTAGGTATATTTTCAGGATAAACCAGTCATTGGAGAGAGAGGATTCATGCCAGCTAAAGAGAGGGAAAAAAACTTCGGTGACATAGACTGACACAGTGACTATAATGGGCTTGAACAAAACAGATTGTGAGGATTCACCAGAGTACAGCAAGGTTCAGATATGTTGTTCATATGGTTGCTGTAAGTTGTAGTCCACTTAATGGCAGCTAACAGCAGACAACCAAGACAAGGGTCATTTCAGTAGAGAAGCTGCCCTTCCTATCTTCTTGAAGCCTCTGCAAAGGTTTCCAAGTAAGCATCTTTCTTGAATATAGAAAAATCAGTCTAATTCAAATTTCGCTATCAGTAAAGATTCAGTAAATATTAATGTGCCTTCCTCTTTCCTCCACTTCACAAAACAGATGTCTCTTTTTGAAAGGAGCATATTATACTTCTTTTCCTTGCCCAGGGGGCAATGCTCGTTTAAGATTTGGAATCTCCTCTTTTTTTATCAACCTCTTTTGGAGTTGCAAAAGGCACCAGTTGTGAATCTTTCATTTCATTCATGTTGTTGTTAGTTGCTTTCAAGTAGATTCTCACCCATGTCAACCTGTGGATAAAATAGAACTCCATTAATATTTTCTCAGCTGTTTCCCTTAATAGATTAACACACTTGTCTTCTGAGATGTTTCTGGTTGGCTCGCTAGTAGTTAAGCACCTAACTGCTTGCACCAGCCAAGACCTCCTTCATTAAAGATGTTATTGTTAGAGTCCACAATTAAGATTGCATAATGGAATGGACTTGGGGCAGTGGGAGGGCTGCAGGAGGATTGTGCTCCCGGGAGAGAGTTTTTCTTTTACTTTTCAAAGAGAGGTGTGAACTTGGGGGTGAGGGGGTGAGGTGAGGGGTGGGGAGGGCTGGGCGAGGAGATAAGTGCAGCAAAGAATGAATGGAAATCCAAAATATCTGTAAATGTTCATTAAAATTATTAAAATAAAAAAATTACAAAAAACAACAAAACTTAAAAAAAAAAGATGTTATAGTTATGTATCATTGAACCAGAACCAACCCAAAGCTGACCCTCCAGTGGGTTTTCAAAGGAGTAAATGTAGCCAGAGGACATTGTCCATTTTTCTCCCACTAAGTACCTGATGGATTCGAATTGTGAACCTTTCTGTTGGCAGCACAATTCCTTAACAGTAGTCAGGAGGTCAGGCGATGTATTGGGCTGGGAAAGTCAGGGACTGCTCCAAATTGTTGAGGAATGTCATGACAGTTTTATAACTAGAGTGAGGCTGCTTCAGGACTTGATCTTTTCAGTCACTTGCTGTAAATCTTAGAACTGGACAATGACAAGGGTGACAGAACTGATACCCTTGGTGTTTTGATGTTGGAGAAGACTGCCTAATAGCCCATGGACTGTCAAAAGAACAGATGTGTCTTAGATAAGGTGCATCCAGAGTGCTCTTTGAAAGCGAAGATGGTGAATCTTTATCTCATGTACTTTGAGCATGTTGCTAGGAGAAGTTATTTCTTGGAAAAGGACATGATGCTTGGGAAAGTGGAGAGGCAGCAAAAGAGATGAAGACCCTCAACCGAGTGGATTGACATAATGATTACAGCAATGGGCTTACGTGTGTTAGAGATCGTGAGGGTGGCATGGGATAGGATAGGGTTCAGATTGGTCGCTCATAGGGTCGCTGTGAGTCATACTCCGTTTGATGGTACCTAAAAACAGTAACAACAACACGCCACACCACCTCACACCACACCATCAGAGCTACACATAAAGAGTGAAGGACTTGGAGTCAGGACACCTCCAACACTTTTACTCATTAATACTTGATAAAAAAAAAGTATGATGTCTCTCTCCAAGGAATAACATCTCCTAGCAACATGTCCAAAGTGAATGAGCTTCATGAGCTTTGCATTCAAGGAGCACTCTGGATGCACCTTCTTCAAGACACATCTGCTAGTTCTCTAGGCAGTCCATGGGATATTAGGCAGTCTTCTTAAACACCACGGTTTAAAGGCATTAATTCTTTATCTGTCATTCTTATTCATTATCCAGATCTCAGATGCATAACAAGGGACTGAAAAAACCATAGCCTGAATCAGGTGCACCTCAATTCCCAAACTGATGTCATTGAACAGAACTAGCATATCCTGTTTTCCCTAAAAGTCACTGTTTTATGTAAATATACATGGGTTCTACTTGTATAAATGGTATAGAAAATAATTATTCACTCCTTCAAGTAACAGAATATTTAAATATATCTATTTATTCTCTAAGACGAATTATGACTAGGCTCCTGAATATATAATATGTACAGTTATGGATTGGAAATGAAATGCTATGATTTATTATTCAAATAAGTGTTCAATACTTTTAAAACTAACATTTGTGGAGTGGTTGTTATCAACTGAGTGCTAAGCTTTACAAATATTATTTCGCTTAACCTTCACAACAACCTTATGGGGTGGAGATGCCATATTGTACACATGAGGAATTTGAAATATAAGAATTTAAGTAACTCATTAAGTTCACAGAACTAGTAAGTGTCAGGTGTTAAGGAAAACCCAGGTCTGTCTGTTGACATGTGTGTAACCACCATGCTCTACTGCCTTCTTTAACCAGCACAACTCCTTAAGGAATCCTTTTGGCACAATGGATTGAGTGTTGGGATCCTAACCGAAAAGCCGGTGATTCAAATCCACTAGCTGCGCCCAGGGAGAAATATGAGCTAGTCTGTTGCCACAAAGATGTTAGAGTTGGAAGCTCTATACTATTCTGCACTACAGAATTGATATGAGTTAGAATCAACTCAACAGTTGTGAGTTTAGAGCATCCTTTTAAAGAACAGGAAACCGACACTTTAGAATATCTTCCATTGTATCTCCATAAGCAGACAACTCTATAAAATTCTTATATATGTCATATCCATAAAACCAAGAAATGGCTGTGAATGAGTAAGACAGAGGTGGTAGTTGATAACATACTTAGCTCTCATTACATGGTGAAAGTGCTTTTTCTTGTTGTTTTTCAATAGGAAATGTCCAAAACTAGCATAAGTAGCTCAAATCTCTCTCAAATCTCTCTCTCTCTCTCCCGCCCCTCTCTCTCCCCCTTCCTCTTTCCCTCCTTCCCTCCCTCTCTGTCCTTCTCTGCCTTCCTCCCTCACTTCCTCCCTCCTTCTCTGTTTTATATTTATTCCATTTGGCAAGAATATTCCTCCCACGTATTGTATTCCCTATGGCCGTAACCACAAAGGATGATCATTTTCCTGATGACAGAGAATCACCATTGTGAATATCAAAGCTTCAGCTGTACTTGGCTTGAGTGATGTGTGATGTGCTCAAGGCCTACCAGTGTGTCAGTCTGAAATGGACATTTGTCTGCTAGGTATAATTATTATCCCTATTTTATAGATAAAGAATAGGCTTAGAGAAGTTGCAAGACTGTGGCTCAGGCTACAAAGCAGGACAGCAGTCAATATGAAATTGATGTCAGTACAAGTAAATGAATGTTTTAAATTGAAAAAGAATAATTCTAATTTCAAAAACATTCCTTTAAGACATTCATTCAAAAATTGTGGACATTGCAGATGAGCCTTCTAAGAAATTGGCCACAAATTCTAATCCTTGTCCTTTTTTCAAAGAATCTTAAAGAGTAGCAATGCATGTGTTTTACTCCTCAGACTTTAATGTATATTTGAATCCAGTGAGGGCTTCATTAAAATTCATATACAATTCTGTAGATCTAGAATGGAGTCTGGTATTCTGCATTTTTAATACTCATGGACCACATTTTGAAGACAAGATTGTAGGGTATATGAATTTTAAATTTAATAATTTACCATTAGACTTCACTCTAACTTACACTCCTACCAGCAGAATATGTGAGTATTTATTTTCTCCATAGTGTAATACTTAAAAATTATTACATTAACATTTTTGTCAATAGAATAACATAGAAATATGGTAGTGGTCATTGCTGTTAGGTGCTGTCAAGTCAAGTACGTCTCAAAACAATGCTATGAACCACAGACCTGAACCCTGTCCTATCCTGTGAAATCCTCATTATCTCTGACATATTTGAGCTCATTGCTGCAGTCTCTGTGTTAATCAATCTAGTTGGGGATTTTCTTCTTTATAGCTGACCATCTTTCTTTCCAAGCATGACGTCCCTTTCCAAGGAAAGCCTCTCCAAGCAACATGTCCAAAAGTAAGTGACTGCTGCAATAGGCTTTTGTGTGTCAGGGAGTGTGTGTGAGGATGGCGCTGGATAGAATAGGGTTCAGATCTTTCATTCATAGGGTCACTATGAGTCAAACTTGGCTTGACAACACCTGACAACAACAACAACAACATGTGATATGAAACTTTATCATCTTTGCCCCCAAGAAGTATTCTGGCTGTACTGTTTGTCTCTTTGGCAGTCCGTGAGGCATTCAGCACTCTTCTCCAACACCACAGCTCAAAAGCATCAATTCTGTCATCGTTATTCATTGTCCAGATTTTAGGTGCATAGTAAGTGATAGAAAAGGCCAAGACCTGAGTCAGGGGCAGCTTAGTCCTCAAACTGACATCATTGCTCCTTGGTAATTTGAAGTGGTCCCTGACTACAGATTTTCCCAATGCAATATGTCTCCGGACCTCCTGACTTCTGGGACCAAAGGTGTTGATTATTGGATCCAAGTAAGATGAAATAGTTGACAATATCAACCTTATCTCTATTTATCATGATGTTGCCTCTCAGTCTGGTGGTGAAAATGCTTGTTTTCTCTTTTTTAAAAATTTTATTTTATTAATTTTAATGAACATTTACAGAGGTTTTGAATTTCCATTCATTCATTATTGCACTTTTCTCCCTGACCACCCCTCCCCATCCAGTTCACTCCTCTCTTTGAAAAGTAAAATTCTTTCATTGGCATACAATTCCCCTTGCACACCTCCCCTTCCCCACCACTCAGAGTACACTCCACTATACAGCCTTAATTCTGGACTCTTGTGATAACCATAATAACCTATTATATATCGCTTTTAAATTGTTCTCTGCCTCATCTGTTTCAATGCAGTATACATAAATTATCCAGTTTTTCTCTGATGTCAGTCCCATTCTATAACAGTGGCACCATGCAGTATTTGTTCTTCTGTGACTGAGATATTTCACTCAGCATAAGGTCCTCCAGGGTCACCCATTTTGAATAATATTGCATGAGTTCCTTGTTTTTCAATGCAGCATAGTATTTCATTGTGTGACTATAACACAGCTTCTCTATCCATTCGTTTGTTGATGGGCACTTAGGTTGTTTCCAACTCCTTGCTATTGTGAACAAAGCCATGATAAACATGGGTATGCATGAATGCTTATTTTCTTGATGTTGAGATGCAATCTATATTGAGACCTGTAGCTTGTATTTCTTTGGAAAAAGAAATAAGGTAACTATATTTAAAAAATATTTTCTAATTATTAAGTTTGAGCTAGCTTTCATGTGTTTATTGTTCATTTATGATTTCTCTTGTATTAAATTTTCCATTTGAATATTTTTGCCTCTTAATTGGTTTATTTTAATTATTTAGCTATTCTGGGTGTCAGTCTTTGGCCTGTTAAATAGGTGTCTTCCTCTAGGGTCTGAAGCACATATTTGTATCCAGCAGCGCTGTCTGATGATTGAATGGATATTAGCTGGTTGAAAGTTGGATATCCTATTTCTGAAGAAGGGCATGTTTCCTTCCTGAGTAGCCTGCATCTTTCCCTTTGATAGTAATGTTGTTGTTGTTATGTGCTGTCGAGTCACTTGCGACTCATAGCGACCCTATGTACAGCAGCTCTAAACTCTGATCTGTCCTGTGCCAATCTCATTGTCTCCGACACACTCATCCCGATTACCCCAGTCACTGAATCAATCCACCTCCTAGAGGGCCTTCCCCTCCTGTGCTGCCCTCCACTCTCCCAAGCATGATGTCCTTCTCCAAGGACCGGTCTCTCCTTACAACATGACCAAAGTATGTCATACGAAGCCTCAGAATCCTTGCCTCCAAGGAGCAGCCAGGTTCAACCCTTTCCAGGATGAATCTGTTTGTTTTCTTAGCAGTCCATGGCACTTTCAGCACTCTTCTCCAATACCAAAGCTCAAAAGCATCAATTCTGCTTCTATCCTCCCTGGTCATTGTCCAGCTCTCTGACGCATAACAAGTGATTGCAAGACCATGGCCTGTACCAGATGCACCTTAGTCTCCAGAGACATACCATTCATTGTTCTTCAGTACTTTAGAGAGGTCCCTAACAGCAGACTTTCCCATCACAATACTTCTTTTAATTTCCCGGCTTTTGGTGCCAAGAGTGTTGATTGTGGAGCCAAGCAGACTAAAGCTGTGAACAATCTCAATCTCTTCATCATCCATCCTGACGCTGCTAATTGGTCCAGTGGTGAGAATATATGTGATAAAAGAAAGGTTCCGTTTGAGGAGCTCTGGTGGCCCAGTGGCAAGAAGCTGCGTTGTAATCCCAGAGGTACCAGTTCAAATCCACCAGATGCTCAGCTTGAGAACGAGGGACAATTTCCTCCTATACCAGTCAGAGCTGATTTGACAGTATGCACACAAAAAATAATAAAATTAAATAAAAACAAAAAGGTTCCCCCATTAAACAGAGATCCTGTTGGAGATGGGCTGCATCATCAGGATTTATCGTAGAGTTTGGAATAAAACAAACAGCCAGACAGCCGACTCACAGCTCATTGCTGACCCTCCAGCAGGTTTCTGAGGCTGTAAATCATGTGAAATGAGGTTGCACATCTTTCCTCTGAGGAGGGACTGGTGGATTTGAACAACCAGAGAGACACAGCCCTTGGGTTAACAGTGCATCTCTATATACACTAGGCCACTAGGGCTCCCTAGAGATTTATCTGAAAAGTTGTTGGATCCTTGAGTAAGTTGAGGGAGGAAGAGCTAAAAGTCAGTTTCTAGCACCCTTTGCTATTACATATTTCCCTCTCAGTGGCTTGTCTTACCTCATTTCCTTCAAGGTATTATGTAGTTCAGAGGTAGTAAGTGATTGATAATAACATTACTTACATAAAGTATTCACTGGGTTTTTGTTCATTAACTTATCAGATACTCATAAAACCCTTATGAAGCGTGAGGTGAGAATTATTATTACCCCCATTTTATAGATAAAGAAACCGAGGCACAGAAAACAACTTGCCTGAGATTATACATCCAGTAAATAACAGAACTAGATTATAAACCCAGGCTGCCAAGTTCCCAAATCCAGGCTTCTATGATAACATATGAAAAACACCAGACCTAAACTAAAACCAGGTGCAAACTAAAACCAAACCCACTGCTGTGGAGTCAATTTCAAGTCGTGTCAACCCTACATTTGCTTCCAAGGATGTAAATGTTTACAGAAGGAGACTGCCCATCTTTTCCCCAGAGCTGGTAGATTCAAACCACCCATCTTTCAGTTGTTATTGTTATTGTTATGTGCCGTCGAGTTGCCTGCTACTCATAGCAGCAGCCAAAAATTCCGAGTACTATGCTACCAGGTCTTCTTAGACCTGGGAAAAAAGTAGGTTTTAACTAAGCATTCCCTCATTCAGAAAAGTGTCTTTCCTGTCAATGCTATCTCACGCTAGTAACCTGAGCAGAATCTAGTTCTGAAACTATTCTTCCTCGCTTTTGTCTCTGACCCTTGCACCCATTCCTGCTGGAAATCTCATCTTCCTCAGCACCAGGCAGCCCTAACTTCCCAAACAGTCAGCCCACGGATTGAGTTTTCCATAGCCAGGACCTGTTCATTCCACTCCCGTTAGCTCCAAATCCTAATTAGAACCTCTGTCCCCAAGGCTTTGCATGGTGCTGCCATCTGGTGGGTGTAAATGACCACTGACAGACCTATCTGACAATTGACTTGTCAAGGCTGGTCCAGTCTTTAACACTCTGGTCAAGGGTATCCACTCAAAATTTGTAATGAATTGTTAGTTAAACTCGTTAATGACTATGGCTTTTTCCAACTCTAGCTCAAATATTCAACAAATGAAGGATTAGCGATGGTGTGATAGCATTGTGTCTGTGTATGTAAAAAATCTCACTATTTTACCCAAATCACATCAAAAGATTAGCTGCCTACTTAACATAAGATGGATGAAAGCCAAACACTGTACTAGGCAGATTCTATCAGAGACTTCAGTCCAAGTTCAAATACTAAGAACATGTTTCTAGAACTATTTTGTTTTAGAGTCTGTGCTAGATCTGCTTATACTGCCATTCTTGGAGTAACTCTTTGCAATAATATCCCCCACCCCCAGGCAGCAAATTTATTTAAAACAAAGATGAAGGAGCATTTAGAAGTTGGAAGACCTAACTTGACACTCTTTTAAGCAGTTTTCCAGCACCAGGAAAGAGGTTCCTATTGAAATTATAAAACTAAAGTTATGTCTGTGGTAAACTGGACTAGACCTAGGGCAAATGGCATTCAGACAAAGCCTGAGGACTCAGTAAATACTTGTTGGATTGAATGCAATTGAACCAGGGACCCAAACCCCAGATCTCTACCTAGAGTATCAAGGGAGACTTCTCAGGGGTTATCTGCTTTCTGGTCTTGTGGTTGCAGTAATAGTGGGCACAATCTTTGTGACCCCTCCCAGCTACTTCCACTTAAATCCATTACCTTGAGGGTCTGGGAGTACCTTAAGGAGAACCAGTGACATAGTGCAGTATATGTTGTGCTGCTAATTGGAAGGTCAGCAGTTCAAATCCACCAGTTGCTCCTCAGAAGAAGTTTCTTTCTTTGAAGATTTACAATCTTGGAAACCCCAAGGGGAGTTCTACTCTGTCCTGTTGGGTTGCTGTGGGTCTGAGTTGATTTGACAGCAGTGAATTTGTTTGGGTTTGGGGTTGGGGAATCATGAAATTTGGTCCCTGAAACCATTCTCCATTTGAAATATCCTCTTGGACTAGGAGGGTTGCTATGAGGCAGAATTGACTTGACAGCAGTGCCATTGAGTTGTCTGTGATGTATAGCGACTCTATGTACAGCAGCTCTGAACTCTTCCCTGTCCTAAGCCAGTCTCACCAACTCCAACACACCAAACCCCGCCAAGTCCAACCAAACTCAATTCTGTTAAATCAGTTCAGACTCATGGTTGCCATATAGGATAGAGAACAACTGCACCATAAGATTTTCAAGGCTATAAATATTTATGAAAATCTTAACATACTATGACAGATCTGGAAGCAGGAGTGGCATCCACTTCCTAAATAGCATGCCTCCAGAAACTCTATGAACTTTGGTAAATGTCGATAGTTGTAGAGGGGCTTCAGGCCTTTTGTTCATAGGGTCACTATGAGTCGTGCTCTACTGGAAGGCAATCAACAACAAAAACAACAACAAAAACATTCTGAGACTGGTTCTTAAAGCTATTCCTCCATTTTGAACATCCTATAAACCTTTGCAAGGATGACAGAAATTGTGTTCTTTTATTTATTTATGTTTAATTAACTATATAGCTCCCTGCACTGTTGACGGTGAAGACAGATAGGAATAGAAAGTCAATGTGCCAGAACCCAGCTCACTAAAATGAGCCCCTATAGTTCCAGTTCCTGTTAGTTTCCATTAGAATAACGAGAACTTGTTCTGGTTCATTTAAGGCCAACTGACCAGAATTCATGGAGCTGAACTCTAGCCTGCAAGGAGACGCATTCATCCTGGAAGGGAATCTCACCTGATCCCATGAGTATCATTATATTAATTAAAGCCCATTTGTGAGCATTTTATAATTTAATGTTTAAGACTAGTTCTTCTACAAGGTGTTATTTACATATGACATTTGGAGAAATTCAGTCTGTAACTTATCCAAGGTCACCTAAGAGGTATGCGGCAGACCTGGGATTAGAATTCTACTGTCTGAATATTCTTTAAATTTGTTAACATGACTCTGTGAGCTTTAATTTGTCCAAAGTAATGAATTATTTTAGAAGGCTAACTGATGTAAAGGGACGCTCAGGTGGCTTAGTGGTAAGGAGTTGCTCTGACAGAACAAAGGCACTTGGTTCAAATCCACCAGCGGCTCCAACGCTGAAAGATGGACACTCTCCTTCCATGCAATTTATAGCCTCTGAAAACCTGCTGGAGGGTCAGCTATTTGTCAGTTCCAGCTTGACAGTACATTATACCAACAGCAACAAAACAACAACAATAAATAGGAGAGTTCTGTAGGCAGTTGGCTGGCTGACCCAAAGGCTGTGCCTTTCTGAATGTTTCAGTCCACCAGCAGTTCCACAGAAGAAAGGTGAATAAACTCCTCACATGTGATTTACAACTTCAGAACCTCACCAAAGGGTCACCTAGGAGTCAATTCTGACTCAAAAGCAATGAGTGGAATTGAGTTGCTGAATGGAACTGCATAATCCATTTTTTTCTCCTTGAACCTTATTTTCAAATCTGAGCCTTTTTTCCTTTTATCACGAAACAATGTGAAAAATGAGTTTAGCCTCCTTATCCCTTTACCCTTTGGTTGTTTACAAAGACCCTGGGAAGAGCTGACCTCTCTGGGGTTCTTCTGGGGAATAAAGTGGAGCAGAAGGAAAGATGAGACTTTTGCCATTAGTGTTGTAGTCAAGGTCATTATTATCCATCCAGAAGGAAGTCCAAACCTTTTGTTCTGAGCTAAATCATACTTCCGGGGAGAATAAAGCGACAGACAAGTGCTATTCCGTCATGGAGGTAGTAAGTAACACACACACACACACACACACACACACACACACACACACACACACAGAGTCACCCTCCAATACGTACACACTATCCTCTTCTCTTCTCCCATATTTATCCTTTTCCCATAAATAAAGGGAAACCATCTAGTTAGTTACTGTTTTTATGGCATCTTTGGGGAGAGGCAGGCCATAAGTAAAACACTGGTTGAAAGACCCCTTGGCTGATGGTTATAAATGCCCCCTTTTGGTTCTGTGCACATCCTGGTTTGTTGACCAGGTTTTTGTATCCAGCCGACATCACTGGAGGGAGCCACTTCAAATACCACCATGGCTGGCACGCAGCAGAATGGACACAAAGCAGGCTCTTAAAATCGAAGAAATGCACCCTGGAGGTGGAGAATAGAGAAGAGGAGGAGAAACCACATTTTAAAAAGCTTTTGTTTAAAGGCATTCTGTTCAGGGGCTGAGAAGTGGGTGCTTCTCACAGGAGGAGGTAATATGAATAAGCATTTGCTCTAATAACAAAATAGTGTTACCACAGGAGTCCAGCAATGATGCTGGACTGTCAATTACAGTTCTTTCCTGCTGCCCTCCCTACTATCACAAATAGCAGGTAGAGGGGTTTTATCTTGCACAGAGAGCTCAGCACTTTTACCGCTTGGTTACCCTAGGCACAGGGTGAGCTTGGTTCCATTAGAGTAAAATGGCAGTTGCAAAACAGAACCGTGCTTTGCACAGACTTCAACATCTACATAAGGACAAAAAACTTTGTGGTTTTGGTGGTAGTGGTTTAGAGATTGCTAATAATTCGCCAGGTTGTCTTTTAGGAAATTGTCAGAAGGGCTGGCTCCTTTCCTTCCTTGCTAGTTCTAGAGCAGTTCAGAAGTCAAAAGAGAGGTTGGGTAGTAGGATGGAGACTGAAGTAAGGCCAAGGAAAGAGTAAATGCCTTCAGGATATAAAGGCTCGGGCAGGCAGCCCACAGGCCCCCGCTGTGCCTGCTACTCTGAAGTGAGATGACCATAAGAAAAACTTGAAGCCTAAACTGGTGGGATCTGTTCAAGGTGTACGGTATCCAAGGGAGATGAGGGTAACTGAACCACTGGACTTCTTAAAGGCTGGCAGGTTCCGGCCCCAAAGCGAGAGATGGAATCTTCCTAGTTCATTTGATTTTCTAAGGACTGGGACTGGCGGCTGGTCTTTCTCGGGTGCCTTCGCTCTAGGGCAGCAGGCGCCCGTGGAGGCTCTGGCGCATCCCTGGGGGAACAGGAGCCTGGAGCGGCCAGCAGGTGGGGCCTGGAAGCTGGACTCCACCCCCTGCGCCCTCCCCGTTGGTCCGCGGCGGCCTGGCACCGGCCCCTCTCCAGAGCCGGAGTGCGATTGGCGGTGGCGCTTGTCGCTCGGAGGGGGCCGGGCCGCTCGGCTCCGCTGCTCGCCCCGCCGCTGCCGCCGCCGCCGCCGTCCTTCCAGCAGCGCGGGCTGGTCGGACCGCCAAGGCAACCGGCGCTGGGCCATGGGAAGCAGCGCGACCGCGGACCCAGGCAGTGACAAAGTTTCCCAGACACGCGTTTCGGGCTGTGAGACTGCTGGCCACTCGTGAGCTCTCTGGAAAGGGCTTGACGATTTTTAATTTGGAAACAAAAATCACCTCATTTCTTTTGTCAAGCTCCCGGGTGGGCAGAGGCGAGAGCTGCAAACTTGGGAACGACAGCCCCACTGCTGGCGTCGGGGCTGTGGAAAACACCGGGACTCAGGTGCTCAGGTGCCCAGCGACCCGGAGTGTACTAGGGGGTGTGTGAGCGCCGCGGAGTCCAGGGCGCACAGCGAGGAGGGCCCCGAGAGCTCTATATGGAGAAGGGAGCCCAGAATGGTTTGCACCAGGAAGACCAAAACTTTAGTGTCCACTTGCGTGATCTTGAGCGGCATGACCAACATTATCTGCCTGCTCTATGTGGGTTGGGTCACCAACTACATCGCCAGTGTGTACGTGAGGGGGCAGGAGCCGGCGCCTGAAAAGAAGCTGGAGGAAGACAAAGGGGACACCCTGAAGATCATTGAGCGACTGGACCACCTGGAGAATGTTATCAAGCAGCACATCCAAGGTATGGGCACCCCTGGAAACTTGGGCCGTTTCCACGAGGTCCTGGAGTGCGCTGCTTGGGGCTGGGCGCGCCAGGGCGGATGCGCCTCAGTGGAGGGAGCCGCGGGGCTCTGAGGCGGGGTATGGAGTCAAGGGTCTGTCTGCCCATCAGCATTTACCTGCCGCGGGGATCTTCCGGGGCTGCGGCCGTGCGCGCGTCTCCAAGCACACGTGTGTGCGCGGGCTGCACGCGCGGGTGTGTGCAGTTCCCTGGCGGTGTGGGGGCGCGCTGCGCACGTGTCCAAATGTGCGTGTGACTCCAAACTGGTTGTTCGTGGGCTCACAGGGTCGCACACAAGTCCCATTTGGAGTGTGTAATGAATGAATGCTTGTGTCCATGATAGCGCTCGGGCAATGGGACTCTTTTGGTCGCACTAAGGGCCCAGGGCGAGCTGTTGACGTTTTGAACTACCAGGCTGCGGGACAAGCTGGCACTAGGAAGGTTGCATCGCTCCAACCCTATCCCCAGTCCCGCGGTGCGCTGTTCTGCAGGGGGTTAGAATTGCTAAAGGAAATCCGGTAGGCTTTGGAGCTAGGGGATGGCTGGAGCCCACAGCGATTCATCACCCTCACCCAGGCCCCGTAGATGTAGGACCTCTGGGTTTCCCTTTAGAGAGCAGGTGTCAGGCCACGAAACAGCGCTGGAGTCTTGAGGCTTAGCTGACTGCGGTGGCGCCTCAGTCCAGAACCGAAGGAACCCGCCCAGGGCCGCGCCTTCCTCGCCGGGGCCCCAAGCCTGTGTGAAGGCGGTTCCCGCTTGTAGCTGTGCTCGCAGGCCCAGGGAGCGGCTTGGGGAGAGCGGAAAGACCTCCCAGGATGACCCTGTTGTAAGGCTGCTTCCCCTGGTTGTGCCCAGGCTAAAACCTAAAGGAAGCTGGGGTGTGGGGCGCTATTTCTAGGAGACCTAAACCGGTGAGCTGTCAGAGGCAGAGGATGGGGGGCTCCAAGCGCCCACTGTTACCGGATGTACACACACTCCTGTGTTTATCACGTTCACGTATTTCTTCGCCTCCCTGTGTCCTCAGCTTTCTAACAGGCATGTGAGGTGGACTTCTAAGGCAAAGCTTGTTAGAGCCTAGTACGCCTGTGAACCTGGCATGCCTACCAGGCTTTGGGCCCTGCAGACAAGACAGGCAAACCTTTGCCAATATTGAATTGGATCAAAGTCTGTCAGCCCCAAGTGTACTCTGTTTACACATGGTTGTCTGGGTGCCCACCTTTGCACCTGCTGCCCCTGCTAGGGCAGGGACGTTGCTCTGAGCTCACTTGGTGTGTGATTCCCATGTGTTATAATAATGCTTTCCCCCAGGAAGGTTTAATTGAGCAAAGGAAGGATCATCATATCCATGTGTTACCTGGATAATGACTTAAAAACAAGCCCCTAGCTCTGACATTCTACCAGAAAAAGTGAGCCATGGCAGCCTCTCCTTCATACCTGCCTCTGCTGTCTGACTTGTCAGCTGGGTTTGCCAGGCCCGAATTTGTCTAGCTGATGGGTGCCTGTTGCCGCTATTTCTTACTTGTCCTTTTCCATCGTGTGGATGTGGACTGACAGTTAATCAGCAGTAGAAGTACAGTGTCTGCCCCAGGGGGATGCAGACTGTTCCCAGGGAGACACAAGGCCATGCCTTACTTTGACATTTCTAGTTTGCCCACAGATTTGGAGAGGTTTTCATTCGCTCAGTTTTTATGTGTGCACACTCCTGGAAAATCACTCTGTTGTGCCTTTCTGCCTGGGCAGGGAGGAGGCAAGCACGGTTCTGTTTGGGGATGGGATATTAACCCATGAGCTCTTCACAGTGCTCCCCTGCCTGAATGGACCATATCACAGTATTTTTGTTTGTTTATTTTTTAATTGGTTTGCTTAAAAATCTTCTATAAATGGTGTTTCACACTACTCTTCATTCACATTGTGTTTCACACAATCATTCTCATGCATTATGCTTTATAAAATTAATCACCATTGGACCTTGCCCATCAATTACTGTCTTTTCACCCAGATCCTTCCCATTTACTTTCACCCGCCTCCACCCACCAAACTGTACAACCCTGATTTCACCCCTACCTATCCTCACCCTTCTGCTCCCTGAACCTTGAATTCCCATACATACTTTACTAGTTATCCTTCTATTTGTACAGTGAGTGAGGACAATATTGAACTTTAAAAAGCTTTTGTGATTTTTTTTCCTTCCCTGGAAACCCTATAACTAAATCATCATTTGAAAATTTATATATATATATATATATATATACACATATATACATAAATACATATATACATACATACATATTGTGTTAAATGGCTGAAAAGGAGCAAGATCCTAAAACTATGTGTTGGTCCAGTTCTTTTGCATGTGTCAAATATTTGTATGATAACCCCTTAGAGAAAGGTCGAACGCATAACTTACAGGTGTATGGGGAAGGGCCAGGATAATGACTTGGAGAAAACTAGAAATGAACTACACAGAGGGCAGAGGTCTGTTGGTTGTATCATAAGAGTATAGCAATACTGATGACAGTTATTCCAGAAAATGTGATAGCTATCCCTAACCTAGGATTTGGAGAGTACCACATTAAGAGGCCTACAAAGTTCAAGACTGGTCAAATGCAGTTCTGGTGACATAGTATATTACCTAGTGTGCTATTAATTTAAAGGTCAGTGGTTCAAAACTGCAAACTTCTCTGAGGGAGGAAAAAAAAAAGGTCAGCCTCATCCTGTAAAGAGTTACAACCTCAGAAGCCTAGTGGAAGGTTGTGATGAGCTGAAATAGACTTGATGACAGTGGTTTTGGAAAGTGGAGGGTAAGAAAGAACAGTGTACTCAGATCCTTGCCCTTGCTGTCATGGGCTGTTTGTATTCTTTCCCATGGTGACCCATGGAAATCCTGTGTGTCAGAGTAGAACTGGGATTTTCTCCTTGGAGTTTTTAATAGTTGAGTTTTAAGAAGCAGTTGCATCTTTCTTCCAGGGTGCCTTTGGGTGGCTTTAACTGTGACCCTTTCAGTTAGCAGCCAAACGTGTTACAATCATTTGTATCATCCAGTACCTACTTGAAAACAATTGGCTTATAGGTATTTTAACTTTCAAATCCCCTTAGTTAATAGAGCCTTTTGAATAATCTATTTACTCTGCTGAGCTGAAGGTAATAAGGGATAATAAAAAGAAGGGAAAATGATCTAACATCTAGTATGTACCAAGCACTATCCTAAGTGCTTTACATATATGACTTATTTCATCTTCACCATCCTAGGAAGTAGATAACCTTAGTGACATTTTACAGATGTAGAAACTGAGGCATTTAGGGGTCATATGATTTGCTCTTGGTCATTCAAGTCGCAAAGAATTTAAACCCAGGCAATCTGGCTTTCGAATCTGTATATGGAACTGGATACCACAGTGTCTCACAAGAAAGCCAGAGAGTGAAGCATGTGTCTCTGTGGGCAGTTGTCAATGGTGGAAGTTGGTCAGAGTGAGCCAGCCATCTCCAAAGATGACTGAGAAGTGATGAGTCTGTATCTTTCTTGCTTAGAAACTCCTTCCATATATAATGAAGTCAGGAAACTGTAGGTTTTGTTTTGCTTCACACTGAAAAACAGAGAATAAATTCAAGCAACCAATGTTCATTGAAGACCCAGGACAGTTCTTGGCACAGTCTACACTGAGTGGGTGTTGGATGGACAAGGGAGTGAGTGGATGAGTACTAAGTGCTGATGCCCAGAGCACCTATTATTTGTCATTCATGAAATTGTTCCCGTTCACAAAAGAATAAGTTTTGCTTCAGTCTTGCTCAGGCTTCTCTTTTCTTGGGAAGAAAAAGTTGTCATGGAAGCTGCAAATGTCACAAAATGTTCTGTGGGATATTCAGTAGGACTTGCAATTAGAGTAGGCTTTGGAACCTCACCCCAGAGATCTATTCTAGTCATAACGGAAAGTTTAGTTTCCCCTTGGGGGTTGCAGTGATATTTCATTTTAATTTGTTTTCTGATTGAATGATTTAATTAGATGGTATTTGAGAATCTCTAGGGAAAGTAAATTTTAAGTTTTGAGAACTTTTTTAAAGCAAATAGATAGTAACTGAGGGGTGAGTGCACTATTTAAATGGTTTGGAGACACAAGGGAAGAGTCAGTCCAGATTGTATTTTAGAAAAAGAATAGATTGCTTAGAGTGAAGAGTGTGTTAAAGCAGTTGGGGATCTTAGAATGTGGAAATATGAATTCACTCTTTATTTTAGAAATCCAGTTTAAAAAAAGTTTTCTTCTTTTTTTTGGTATCTATTTGAATTTGTTAAGGAATGTTTAAATATTAAAGATTTGAAAATGTGTAAGACTACCCACAACTCATTTTATCCCAGCATAACATTCTCTTCTTGCTTTGTTTATTTACCTGCATTTTCAGAAACAGTTGTAATTATGATTTACATGTAATTTTATAGTCTGTCTTGGTGAGTTTTTTTTGTTTTTTACTTTGCATTTTGCTAGAAGTGTTTTCTTTTCAAGCTCACATATGGTTTATTGAGCCAACACTTTTACTGGAGACCTAATTCAAATGAGGGAGCTTTGGAGTCTTAATGGTAAAGAGTTGCACTGCCAACCCAAAAGCTTGTGGTTCAAATCCACCAGCTGCTCTGTGGGAGAAAGATGGGCATTCTTCTCTTGTGTGATGAACTGCCTGTGGAGGGTCAGCTGTGAGTAGATTTTTACTTAAGAGCATATAGAAACCACAGTGGTAATATGCCACTCTGGTGGTATTGCTCGTAGTGTGTTGTACTGCTGAGAGGCCATGAGAGTCTGGTGCTGGGAATAAAGATGGGCCATTTCCTCCCATCAAGTTTTATAGAGTTGGAAACCTGAGGGAAGGTGATTGTGATGAGGAACTGACTCAAATACAGGGAAGTGGTGTCGGAGATGGTGAGATTGACACAGGATAGGGCAGAGTTTAGGGCTGTTGTACATAGGATCGCTATGACAACTCGACGGCACATAACAACAATAACATGCCAGGAGCTACTGTGCTGGGCCTTCCTGGAGCTCCAATAGTAAGCTGAGTCACTTCTGCCACTGTGAAGTCTTTATATAACCTTCTTCACCATCAGCCTCATTGCTGTCAGTCAGAACCGACTCACAGCTGACCCTCTAGTGGTTTTCAGAGGCCATAACCACGTGACTGGAGAGTGCTTGTCTTCCTCCTGAGCATCAGCTGGTGAATTTGAACCAGCTGCCTTTGGGTTGACAGTACAACTCTTTAACCTTTAGGCCACCGAAGCTCTCTCTCTCTTCATCATTGCAGTTGGGTGTAGTAAACTGGTCAGCTAATTTAAAGTTGATTCAAGAGAAAGCCCAAAATACTACATATATGAGGTAAATGATTTTATTTTAACATAATTCAAGATGCAAAGTCATTTGACAGTCTTATAATAGAAGGCCAAGACTTTAATTTTAAATTGGTTTGCTTAATTGGAGTTCGGCATCATCATCTTTGCATAAACCACTCCCATAAAATGCTGCCTAGGAAATCTAATTCCTAGTTCTTTTGTTCATTAAAATGCATCAAGAACTCAAAGACACTTGTAATCTAACCTGAATATGGTAGCCCGTATTTTTATGATTTTTTGGGAGGAGGGTTATAATCCTTTGCAATTTCCCCCCCTTACATGTAATTTGACTTCTATTAGTGAATTGCCGTGACTAGCTTTCATCAAATATTTCCAAAACGTTGAAACTGGTTTTCTTAGAAACAACAGCTGCCACTCTTAAAGCAGTCATATTTAATTGGTTTGCATAATACTTAAATTATTCTGTTACAATGACAAATGTAAATAATATTAACACATCTGGGAAAAAGCCAAGGGTATGGGGGTTAGAATGTGACTCAATTGTTGTGCAAAGATGTAATTGGGGATATTAAAAAGAGGAGAGTGCCAAGTGGCCCAGAGGCATCGTGGGGTTTATTGTAGAGGGCATGGAGCACACGGCTAATGTGGGAAGCTGATGAAGAGAATGCCTACTGTATTTTTAATGACTCTGCAATATTCCATCTAGTGGATTATCATTATTGATTCAATTAGTTCCTTATTATTTGGCTTTCAAAATATTATAGTTAAAACTGAAATGGACATTTTCATCTCATTACTTTCCTCTTGAATTGCTTTTAAAGATACATTTCTAGAATTGAGACTACTGTCAACTGCAAGGGTCAAATATAAAGTATTATAAAAGTGGGGTTTTTTCCCCTTCAAGCAGAAAGCCTTTTCACAGTCATTTCTCACCCATTTCCTGGATCCTGGATAGCATTGGGATTATCATTCAGAGTTTCCTGAGTAAATGTACTGATACTGAGTAAATCAGTGTTAAAATTTCTATTCTTTATGTTTGCATTTATTTTTGGACTTAGAATTTGCCACCCTGGCCTCCACCCTCAAGTTTTATATCTTGTGGAAAAGATCCGCTATGCGCTTTGTCTAGTTTTCTGTTGAGTATCATGTGTTTGGGATTTATGTGTATATATAGGAGCCCTGGGTGGTATAGATAGTTAAGTGCTTGACTACCAGTCAAAAGGTTGGCAGTTTGAATCCATCCAGAGACAACTTGGATGACAAGCTTAAAAACCCTATGGAGAACTGCATATAAGGGCTTTATATAGAACAGCAGTTTCATACTGTGTCCCAAGGAACTCGAGTTCTACAATGATGGAACCTGGAGCCTGAATAATAAGAGGATCATATGGTCTTCTGGTTCCCTCTGACCCCAGTCTTACCCCTTCCTGTGGCTCAAGCATCTCCTTTTTCATCATTTTTATTTGTTATTCTGTAAAAGATTTCATTTTTTTAGAAAGGTTCTGGTTCTTTAAAAAAAAAAGATTGAAAATCACTGTTGTTGGAGAGAAATATCTGACTGTTACATTTTTTTTGTATGTGTGAGGGGTGCTGGTAGCATAAAGAATTCAAAAGAGTAAATACGTTTAAGAGGAAATTGAGTTCCTGGGTGGTGTTCTTGTAACATCTATTTACCCTTCTGAATACCGTGATTAATAATGTATTACAATAAATGACTAATTTCTAAATCCATTATCCTCCATTATGGAGTCGAGAACATCCCAACAATGGGAGAAATGGGCTATTAACTGCTTTTTGTTTCCTAAAAGTTTATTAGGCATATTATGTGCATATTAATGTACATCAGGTCAGTAATAGCAGGTTATTCACCATGGTTACTAATGGTGTATTGTCCTTAAAATGAGAAAAATGTCCTAGATTTTTCTTTTACCTCCTATATCTTTTGGATGCCACCTAAAATCAGCTGGTACCCTCCTCATTGGATCCTTAACTTGGCAAGGTATGAGACGAAGAGGAGACAGTGTTTGCTGGATACTTCGAGTTAATTTGAGGAGAAGGTGCCATTTAAATAGTTGTTTGTCCTTCGGAATGAACTGTAGATGTGAAACTATATCAATAACAGTGATTGATACCTTGAATAACAGAATTTAACTGAGTAACAGAATTTAAGAGTTGGGCCTAATTACGTGTGTTAATAGTCTAGGACCTCATCTCAGGGTGCTGAAAAATCTCACCAAACAATACAACTTTTTTCCTATAGCCAAAGAAATTTCATTTTTCTCCAGAAGCATATAGACTTTAAAATAAATGAATTCCACATTCTTTCCCACTCACTTGATATAAATTGTTATTTGCCCTTGATAAGAAGGTTGGTGTAGAATCCCAAGGAGAATTCAGAGTGAAATGTTGGAAAGTCACAGCTTGCTTTCTGGTCTGTGAGTCCCTTGAAGGTCAGTGCCACTCAGGCTGGTCTGGTCTGTTTTTCTAAAGTATTCATGTAATTCAAAGCCACATACAAGGTCACTGTAGCATCTTCACTGCCATCCTGTAGGTTTGCTGATTTTACTTAACTTGAAAAGATGGATGGATTGTTGCTTTGATTTGGGGCTTGAAAATCTGCTTAGATCTCCTAGTGGTTTGGGTTTGTGGTGGTGTGTGTGTGTGTGTGTGTGTGTGTGTGTGTGTGTGTGTTTTGTTTTTGTTGTTGTTATTTGAGTTCTAGTCTGGAAGCTGGAACAGATCCTGCCCTGTGGAGGGGGGAGTAGTTCAGCAAGAAAGGATGCTACACAGAAGATCCTTTGGGAAAATACCATGCAGAAGAATAGTGATGAATGAAGCCAGGGACAACAGTATAGAATCCAGGGAAGATGTAGCTTATGCAGAGTCCCTGAGTGGTGCAGTCAATGTGCCTCGATGTTAACGGAAAGGTCTGTGGTTTGAGTTGCCTCTGGGGTGCCTCAGAAGGAACATCTGGCAATCTACTTTGGAAAAAAGCCACTGAAAACCTTATGGGGCAATTCTGCTCTGACAGAGGGCATTCACATGAGTTGGAATGGACTCAAAGGAGACTACCAAGAACATATGTGAAACTGTACAGGTAGAAGTCCATAATATCAGGTGCAAGCAAAAGGCAAAGTGGGTTAGGTCGGCTAGCTAATTATCTAGAGCCAGTGAATGCTGGGCTGCTTCAATGAGCAGCTTTTGTGCTGCTTCAGAATGTTTCACTAGGCCTGAGGCTTCTTTTTGAATCTGGTGTGGATTTGATTACTCCTTGCTTCTCATAATTACTGTCTTTTCTGATCTCTGAGTTTGGAGTCAGAGTCAGCTCCATCGTGAAGTGACGCAATAGTTGATCAAGTGGTTCTAGATATTTCTATCAGTCAGTCTGTCTGTCTGTTTCTCTTTCACACACACACACGCTCCCTGAATACATCACTTCTCATATAGAGGACACTCCCCAGACAGGGCCTGGATGCTGTACAGTCCTAACACATCTTACTCATCCTCACCCCATCCCTTTATTTCCCACTTGAGAAAGTTTATTAATATGCAAGGGAATATGATAACCTTGAAATCTCTTCAATTTATTAGAGTAAAAGTTAATCATTCATAAGCTATGGTGCTTAAATTATTATTAATAACAAATTACCTCACAACTGTTCCAACTAGGGCTTTAAACAGGTTTGATCTGGTTTGACCCCCGCAGCCCCTGCTGAGAATCTGCATTTCTACCTCAGGAATACAGAATAAAAATTTACATTTTGGCAAAATAGACAAGTAATTCTTAAAGAATCATGGATGATTCTTATATGTCAGAATTCGGAAGATTTTGTTAAAATAGAAATTCTGATCTACGGTGTTTGGCAAGATCTAGAGAAAGGTGTGTGCACATTTCTTCTTGGGGAAAGTGTGAACAAGAAAAGTTATGTCCAAAGAGGAGACTTGTAAGTCTCAGAACTGAGCCCCTGGTGAAAACTGTTGAGCCCTGTAACTGAGTAAGTCCTGCTGTCTTGATGAGGATCTTCAGTTTAATTTCCCCATCCATCTCTACCCTCTGGATTTTAGAGTTAAGGACAGCTGAGATTCCTCGTATCAGTGCCAGTAGTGACCAGTGACTGAGTCATTACCACTCACAGTGACTCCTTGCGTGTCAGAGCAGAACTGAACTCCATGAGACTTTCGATGCTGATATTTTTTAAAATAGGTGCTCCATTGTGAAGCGATGTGGAGCAGTGCTTTTATCCACTATTACTCTGGTGGACTCGATCTTTCAGATCCAGCCTTTCAGCTAGTACCCAAGTATGTTAACCATTTGCACCACCCAGAGATTCCATTAAGAATCCAGGGCAGTGGAAATTCATTTACTGCCTCTGAAAACCTACTAGGAGGGTCAGCTATGAGTTAGTTCCAACTCAACAGTACATAACAACAAACAACAACAACAAAGTCAAGGCAAGACTTGAGGGTGAGTTAATATATGCCATGTTAAGGACATTTGGAGACCTAACACATAAACTGAACCAATAAATGAGAATAAAAAAGCAGAAGAGATAAGGAGCTACAGAAATGACAACTGATAGTCCCAGAAAAAATCCTTGATTTATTTAAAAGCAACAGGCATAAGAAAAAGAAAAATATTGACAATTGATTGCACAAAGGAAGCCGAGGAGAACTGATTGCTGCTATGCACTGAAGACGGGTGAAGTGCTATCCACACTATCCACGCGTGGTTACTTTATATATTCACAATGCTACAAGGTAGCATGGTATAAGCAGCCTATTGGAACTGAGAGAGGTTGTGTCACTTGCCCAAAGTTGCAGAGATGACAGGTGACAGAAGAAGTTGCCTTCAAAATTTATGCTCTCTATAGAATAGAGGGGGAGGGAGTTGTGATGGCCTCATGGGTAAGAATTTGCGCTGCCAACCCGAAGGCCCATGGTTTGGATCCACTAGCTGTTCTTTGGGAGAAAGATGGCTAATCTCCTCTCTGGCAATTTACAGGCCCTGAAAAAATCTGGAGAGTCAGCTATGAGGTGGTTCCAACACAATGACACATAATAACTTGTGTTGTTGCTGTTGTTGTGTACTGTAGAGTCAGTTCCAATCCGTAGCTGACCCTCCAGCGAGTTTTCAGAGGCAGTTATTTGCATGGGAGGAGATTGCCCATCCTTCTCCTGTCCAGCAGCTGATTGGGATTGCAGCACAGCTTCTTGCCACCAGAGCTGCACTGTAACAACTACAGAACAGAAAAGAAGATGAGCGTGTTACATAGAGAGGAACAAGCCCAGACCCACCCTGGTTGTTTCTGATTCACAGTCTCCTACAGGACAGAGTAGAACTGCCCCCACAGCACTTCTGAGACTGTAAATCTTTACCAGAGCAG